>NC_137424.1:58393028-58660528 GCF_964374335.1 Astatotilapia calliptera
GGAGTAGGGAGGTCAAATGAATGTGCACTTGGCGGAAATGACAAGTCTTGGTCATTACGTTGTGAGAAAAACAGTTACATATTTTGGCACAACAAAGTCCAAACTGTCCTCTCAGGTCCTCGGTCCTCCAGAGTAGGAGTGTACCTGGATCACAGAGCAGGTATTCTGTCTTTCTACAGAGTCTCTGAAACCATGACTCTCCTCCACAGAGTCCAGACCACATTCACTCAGCCGCTCTATGCTGGACTTTGGTTTTTTCACAGTATTATATTGTACTCTGGTGGAGACACCGCAGAGTTCACAAAACGGAAATAGACACAAAATTTCTTAAGAACAGTTGGTTTGGATTACTTTTCAGTTTCTTTGTTCTCCAACATTGTTTCTCATAGCTCATTGTTGTTGTGTTTCTTCTCTGCACAGACGTCACTTGCCAGTCACAGTTTGTGGGTGCTACATTGACATCATATTGTTTGTTGTCTAGTTAATAACAGAGGTGGGACCAAGTCATTGTTTTGCAAGTCTCAAGTAAGTCTCAAGTAATGTCAGGCAAGTCAGAGTCGAGTCTCAAGTCACTGGTGTAAAAGTCCGAGTCAAGTCACAAGTCTGAAACTTTGAATTTCAAGTCCTTTCGAGTCTTTAAAAAAAAAAATGAAAAAATAATGTTGCAGTTATGCTAAATGTAAATATTAGACCATGTAATTTTAAAATCTGTGTTTTTCTCAACACATGACAAAATAGTGAACTTAGAAAATATACACAAATTGTGAAATTGCACCTCTTTAAAATGCAGCTCAATTAAACTTAGCTCCAAGAATAATTTTCACCGACAGTTCTGAGATAAGCTGCATGTTATTCTTGGATGCGGTTGTAGGACCAGCTTTAAAATCGCATGACAAAAATATCATACACATTAAAAAAACTGCATCACCAACGTAGCCTGGAAAACATTTGCTAGTTAGATGAAGTCAGCTATCTCATCGTAGCATATTTATATGCATATTTATAATCATACGGTTCTTGGAGTGAGTGCATACACTCATGAAGTTTAGTAACTTCAGGTCACTGCAACAAGCCCAGGTACAGTTTACCGACGGATGGGTGCAGGACCTTGAAATGCGCCGTGTAGAACGAAAGACCATCGTACGTATCATAAGTTTACCAGTCTCACAAATTGTCGTCATAAATACACATTCGTTAACCGTTTATTAATAGGACCTTTGAGCTCAACGGTAATTAATTAGTAGTGGAAATAATTTCTGGTAGCATCACAGAAATGTAGCAGTGACAATAATATTGTATGCTGTAATCGTACTGGGCAATTAGTGATACAAAACAACTGTTTTATCCTGTGAATAAAAGTATATGTTTTTGTCAATGTACCATAATAACAGAAGCGAAACGCAATATTGTGTCAGGACAATTCACTATTTATGCACAATAAATAAAGGAGCATAGCGCGACGATTTCTGTTCAGCGCCAGACTTGCTTGTAACCTATATCACTAATTATGTTATGAAAATGACGTATTAACTACTAAAAAACACTGACCTTCGTGTAAATGCTTGGAGCAGACTAACCTGTGAGCTGGAGTGTTCTGGGACGTTATATTTGATCTTTGAATGGCTGCGATCCAGGCCGTCTTTGTTACTTCGGAAACATGGCTTGAACAATTTCTCTTCAACGACATAATCCGATAACAACCGATCTCTTTACCCGTCGGCTTCCCATGGCTGTCATGCGACCGGCTATTGCAGTTAATAATACAACGGCTTCTTGACATTTTTGTGTTTCTTTTTATCGCTGTATAACTGATTTTAATTGAAAGCCTGCGTGCGCTAGTACCGCTTGCCACGAGTTCCCAGAATCCTTTGCGGTTCTACCCGTGAATGATGTCACATTTTCAATCTCTATATAATATGCATGTTAAATTTTATATTTGGGGTAAAATATCAAGTCTTTTCAAGTAAACCGGTTCAAGTCCAATTCAAGTCCCAAGTCATTGGTGTAAAAGTCCAAGTCAAGTCACAAGTCTTAGAACATTTTTTCAAGTCAAGTCTAAAGTCATAAAATTAATGACTCGAGTCTGACTCGAGTCCAAGTCATGTGACTCGAGTCCACACCTCTGGTTAATAAATTAATTGATTTTAACCGAGAAAGGTCTAAATTATATTTACATTTATCTGAAATTTTGTTCAAATTAAAGGAACTGTTTTTCTCTGTTTTAAAGAAAGAAAATTCAATCAATGTTCTGACTGTGTCAAAGTTGTTTACTATGAGGAATATGTAAATAAAATAATTTTACGTTTGATTCTTCTTGTTTTATTTCCTTTGAGAGGATTGATTTGAGTACATTGCATTCCTATGATTAATAGGACAATGAAATGAGACAGATGCGAGTAGATATGAACCAGGTATTTGCTGTCATCTAAACATGGAAGCCTCATTTATGTGACTTAGAGGTCATGGTGAAGAGACAGTTTAAAGATAAATCATATGCATTTGTTAGGTAAAATAACAAGAAAAGCTTTTTAATTGAAAACTGATTTAGTTCAAGAAAAACAACGGTGTTTTGATAACTTAGCACTTATTTCCTCGTAATCTCTGCGGTGCATCGAACAGCCAATGCTTTCCATGATCAGAGGTAATTGCTTTGGCTTTATTCCAGTTGACCCCAGCATGTGTCACTGGGTCTCTAAACCAGAGGTTTTGGGTTATTTGGCACCTTTTGTTTGTAATTTAGGTCTGTCAAGCTTCTGTTGTCTTTGTGTCTCCATGTTTCCTGTTTTATTTTGAAAGAGACTTTCGTTCCTAGTTCATTGTATCTAGTTTTACTTCCTCCATCCTGTCATTATATCATGTGTATCAGCTTTCATGAGTTATTTACAAGATTCTGACCACTTATAAAATGTGTTCAATGTGCTGCCCATTGTGTTGGATTGTCAATGCAACCCTCTTCTCCCACTCTTCACACACTGATAGCAACACTCAGGAGAAATGCCAGCACAGTGTAGAATGTTTAGCTTATATTAGAGTTTAGAAATGTGTTAAAATATAATGTAGAATTATTGTAGGGCACCCCTCCCCCACTTGAGCTGTGAAAGTAAAACAGAGAAGAGTTAATGCTGAGTGGAAATTCCCCAGAGGAAGTTTTAGGTTGGGGGGTCTCAACATTGTAACTGGATGCCTGTGGTCTGGAAGTGAGAGGGGTTTTATGACCTCTAGGGAGTTACCTACACCCACAGTGTTTTAACTGTCACGCACACACATCCACACGCACACTTACTTACGTGCTCGTGCACATAGACACAGACACAGAATTTGCAGCATACCGTAGGGGGGGGTTTATGATGGGGACGTTTCTATAAAGCTGGTTGTAACTAACAAAGGGGTGAAGATTTTTGCAGAGGGACGCATCGGCCTCGTCTTCCCTTCTAGAAGTGCATGCTTAAATGAAGAAGAGTAAAGATAAATGAAGATGAATAAAGATGAATAAAGATTTTGTGAAAATGACTACTGAGTCCGGTGCCATCTCTGGATGCTCGAGGAATAAAAAGAACCGGGGTAAAACTGATTTCCTAACAACAGGCATCCAGTATCCGTAGTTTCAGGTGCTGCACATCTCGTATCTTCACACCATAAACAATTGCTTTCAGATGACCCCAAAGATAAAAGTCTAAGGGGGTCAGATCGGGAGACCTTGGGGGCCATTCAACTGGCCCACGACGACCAATCCACTTTCCAGGAAACTGTTCATCTAGGAATGCTCGGACCTGGCACCCATAATGAGGTGGTGCACCATCTTGCTGGAAAAACTCAGGGAACGTGCCAGCTTCAGTGCATAAAGAGGGAAACACATCATCATGTAGCAATTTCAAATATCCAGTGGCCTTGGGGTTTCTATTGATGAAGAATGGACCCACTATCGTTGTACCCCATATACCACACCAAACCATCACTTTTGTTGGTCCAACAGTCTTGGAAGGATCCATCCAATGTGGGTTAGTGTCAGACCAATAGCGGTGGTTTTGTTTGTTAACTTCACCACTCACATAAAAGTTTGCCTCATTAATGAAAAAAAAAAATCTGCGTGAACTGAGGGTCCTGTTCCAATTTTTGTTTTGCCCATTCTGCAAATTCTGTGCGCTGATCTGGGTCATCCTCGTTGAGATGCTGCAGTAGCTGGAGTTTGTAAGGGTGCCATTTGTGAGTAGCTAATATCCGCTGAAGGGATGTTCGACTAATGCCACTCTCCAGTGACATGCGGCGAGTGCTACGCTGTGCACTCTTGCTGAATGAAGCTAGGACAGCCACTGATGTTTCTTCATTAGTGACAGTTTTCTTGCGTCCGCATTTTGGCAAATCCAACACTGAACCATTTTCACGAAACTTGGCAAGCAGTTGGAGCATGGGAGATGGGTGGTCTCGTATGGTGTCTTGCATTGAAATCTGCTGCAACGACCCGGTTACTGCATTCACCAGATATCAACACAATTTCGATCCGCTCCTCAAGTGTTAACCTCTTCGACATGTCAATGGCTGTGAACCAAGAGAAATTTGTAAATAACTCATGAAAGAATAAAGTTACGTTGAAACCAAGCACACCGTTGTTTTTCTTGTGACGTTACCAATAAGTTTGATGTGTCACATGGCCCTCTTCCTATTGAAAAAGCAAAAGTTGTATCCAAGATGGCCGACTTCTAAATGGCCACCATGGTCACCACCCATCTTGAGGAGTTTGCCCCCTCACATATACTAATGTGCCACAAACAGGACTTTAATATCACCAACCATTCCCATGTTATTACGGTGTATCCATATAAATGGCCCACCCTGTAGATACATTCATATGTTTAGGCTTATTCTACCATTTTATGCACTGTGATGATTAAATGAACAAACCTCTGCAGCATTATTCTCTTATATTATTGAAAGCAAAAAGATTTTGTTTTTGCTTTATATTTGTAGATCTCTATCACCCATTCCTCTAAATTTTCTCTGACAGGAACAAGTAGAAAAGGCCTTGTTACGCTGGTCATGAATACAGATCACAGTCCTGTAAAACGGAAGGAATAATGAGCAGAGTAAAGGCACTGCCATCCACCTGCTCAGTCTTGTCACAATGTCCACAGATTACCTCCGCTATGTGAACAAAGCAGTCCTATTGCAGGCACAAACCAGTAAGTGCTCACTGTTATGTGAGCGAGCACAGATCCTGAAGCAAAAAGCCTTGTCAGTCATTGTAATTATTTTCCTTAATTATTGTTGTTCATGTATTTTTGGTTCCATGTCTCTGTGTCAAGTCTTCTAATAATAATAATGTATACTTCATTAATCCCGTAATATTACTTCTCTTATTTAACCCATTCACTCAGTGATGAAGTGGGCAGCCACCAATCCAGCACCCCGGGAGTACTGTGTAGAGACGGTATATTGGGTACTTCAGGGGTACCTCAAGGTACCAAGTTTCAAAATTGGTAGTTTTGAACCCCTGACCTTTCAATCGTGAGGCGAACACTTTACCTACTGAGTTAGCTCTGCTCTTTTGTCTCTTGCGTCTTTAATTTCATAGTCCTTGATAGTTCTCTATAGATAGAAGCTATCTATAGAGAACTATAGGAGGCATGTGTTAGCCCGTCAGGCACTGAACTCATTTGACCCGACTTTGACCTCCCCAACATAAATTGACGCAATTGGGGTACCTAGAGGTGTCAATGTTGCAGTATGCTTGTGTGACTACTAGATAACTATACAGGGAGTGCAGAATTATTAGGCAAATGAGTATTTTGGCCACATCATCCTCTTCATGCATGTTGTCTTACTCCAAGCTGTATAGGCTCGAAAGCCTACTACCAATTAAGCATATTAGGTGATGTGCATCTCTGTAATGAGAAGGGGTGTGGTCTAATGACATCAATACCCTATATCAGGTGTGCATAATTATTAGGCAACGTCCTTTCCTTTGGCAAAATGGGTCAAAAGAAGGACTTGACAGGCTCAGAAAAGTCAAAAATAGCGAGATATCTTGCAGAGGGATGCAGCAGTCTCAAAATTGCAAAGCTTCTGAAGCGTGATCATCGAACAATCAAGCGTTTCATTCAAAATAGTCAACAGGGTCGCAAGAAGTGTGTGGAAAAACCAAGGCGCAAAATAACTGCCCATGAACTGAGAAAAGTCAAGCGTGCAGCTGCCAAGATGCCACTTGCCACCAGTTTGGCCATATTTCAGAGCTGCAACATCACTGGAGTGCCCAAAAGCACAAGGTGTGCAATACTCAGAGACATGGCCAAGGTAAGAAAGGCTGAAAGACGACCACCACTGAACAAGACACACAAGCTGAAACATCTAGACTGGGCCAAGAAATATCTCAAGACTGATTTTTCTAATGTTTTATGGACTGATGTAATGAGAGTGAGTCTTGATGGGCCAGATGGATGGGCCCGTGGCTGGATTGGTAAAGGGCAGAGAGCTCCAGTCCGACTCAGACGCCAGCAAGGTGGAGGTGGAGTACTGGTTTGGGCTGGTATCATCAAAGATGAGCTTGTGGGGCCTTTTCGGGTTGAGGATGGAGTCAAGCTCAACTCCCAGTCCTACTGCCAGTTTCTGGAAGACACCTTCTTCAAGCAGTGGTACAGGAAGAAGTCTGCATCCTTCAAGAAAAACATGATTTTCATGCAGGACAATGCTCCATCACACGCGTCCAAGTACTCCACAGCGTGGCTGGCAAGAAAGGGTATAAAAGAAGAAAAACTAATGACATGGCCTCCTTGTTCACCTGATCTGAACCCCATTGAGGACCTGTGGTCCATCATCAAATGTGAGATTTACAAGGAGGGAAAACAGTACACCTCTCTGAACAGTGTCTGGGAGGCTGTGGTTGCTGCTGCACGCAATGTTGATGGTGAACAGATCAAAACACTGACAGAATCCATGGATGGCAGGCTTTTGAGTGTCCTTGCAAAGAAAGGTGGCTATATTGGTCGCTGATTTGTTTTTGTTTTGTTTTTGAATGTCAGAAATGTATATTTGTGAATGTGGAGATGTTATATTGGTTTCACTGGTAAAAATAAATAATTGAAATGGGTATATATTTGTTTTTTGTTACGTTGCCTAATAATTGTGCACAGTAATAGTCACCTGCACACATAGATATCCCCCTAAAATAGCTAAAACTGCAAACAAACAAACTAAAAACTACTTCCAAGAACATTCAGCTTTGATATTAATGAGTTTTTTGGGTTCATTGAGAACATGGTTGTTGTTCAATAATAAAATTATTCCTCAAAAATACAACTTGCCTAATAATTCTGCACTCCCTGTAGGGGCAGTCCCCTTAAGGGAACGTCTTTATAATGAACAAACTGAGAAAGTACTCCTCAGATCCACTTAGTGCTTGCCGTGACTGCATGTAGCAGGATCTCCCAATGCGCACTGGTAATAAAGCTTTGATAAAAGGATACTACAGCCTCATCTGACTCTTCTTCTCCAGCTGTGATATTAAAGGATCGGTGAGGTCAAGAAAGTTACCTTGACAGTCCCCACAGCTTCCCCAGAGGCTGAAATGGCCTGTTAGCCTGGGAGCTCAGCCTGGCCGTCTCAGCTTCCCATCTCCCCTGAGAGCTCAGGCAAATCAACCCAGCGAACTCCATCTTCTGCTAAAAGCTTTTGCGAGCTTATTCAGCCAGCTGTGGACTTCATTTTGCTGTTGCTGCCTGAGCAGAGCACATGCTGTTCAGTCCTGAGGGGCTGCTGTGTCGCTGTCTGGTCCTGCGCTGTCTGGTCCGTGTCCAGCATGGCCTGTTCATCTAGGTCCACATCCAGCACGGCCTGCTTGTCCACGTCCACCACCACCACCACGACCATCGGTTGGCATCTGCACCGCCATGGGCAGCCACCTGAACTGTGGTGCCACCACTGTTTCCCGCGTGGTCGGCCTCCAGACCTGTTTCCTCACTGCCGCTGCTTTCCACGTGGTCAGCCTCCAGACCTAGAGATGGGTATTGATAAGATTTTCACAATTCCAATTCCATTTTCAATTCTGTTTAACGATTCGATTCTTTATCGATTCTTTTAAAAAAAGGAGAACACTAAGGTCGATTAGCTTAGAACTTTGTTTTATATCTTCTCTTTGAACAAGATAGAAATTTAGTAACATGGCCTTACAAACCCAACAGTGAGATCTTAAGAGATCCAGCCTATGGCTCTTCAATGGGGTGTCACAGGGTCCCTGGGGAAAAAAATTGTAAATGTAAAATAATAAAATAAATATTCTTCAGTAGCAATAACAAAGTATAACATAAATTATTCTGTAGCAATTACACAAGAATATCCAGTAATGTCCCTGCCTACAATTAAACACATTCACTTACCGAAAATTTGAGGGCATCTGCTGTGGCAAATGGGTGCAAGCCTTTAACCACAAACTTAGTCACTGCTCGGTGACATTCGTCTATCCTGGCTTGAAAGGAGACGCTACCGGTAGACTGCAGCGAGAACTGCCAGCATCTGAGCCAGCCAGACTCTGTCTGTCTCTCTCATCATGGTCACCTAAATGCACAGTAATGGCAGGTTTTGTAATAAGGCAGATCGCGCTAACATAATATGCACTGTTAGTTGATTATTTACCTGCTGCATTAACGGGAGAGGACGTGCAAACGTTACCACTGCTGCTGGGTTGAGATTCACGAGTCCGGAGCGGAATTAAAAACACGACATTCATTTAAGGTTATCGCGTGATTTGTGAGCAAATGCTTTTGCATATTCGTAGTGTTTCCTCCCTTAAATGAAATATCTACATTGCAAGTATTGCAAGTTGCCCTGTTGTCACTCATCCGTTCTCGTAAAGTATGACCAAACTTTTGAGTGTTTGAGCCGCCATGTTTCCTGCCAGGTAAATGACGCTCCACAACGTGGTGATGTCATTCGGGGCGACTGGAATGGATAAGGGAATCGTTTGCAAAAATGGCAAACAATTCCAAGGAATTGAAATAGTGGGAACCGGTTCTCAACAAGAACCGGTTTTCGATACCCATCCCTATCCGGACCTGCTCTTGCCTGGACTTATGTGCTGTTGACCTCTGGGTTGGCCCCGTGAACTGCCCTTTTATGGACTATTGTGCCGTCAGCCTTCAGGTTGGCCTCCTGATTTGCTTTGTTTTGCACTCCTGTGTCGTCAACCTCTGAGTCGTCCCCCTGAGCTCTTTTGTTTTGGACTGTTTTTGTTCGAGCCCTTCTTCCTGGACTCCCCACCACCAGCCAGGGTTGGGTTGGTATTGGTGTTTCAGTTATTGTAATTATGTTCCTTGATTATTGTTCTAGTTTTGCTTCCCCTCGTCTCATTATGTCTGATTTGTCCCAGCTGTGTTTCCTCCTGTTCCTCATCCTCTCGTTATCCTGCCTGTGTATTATAGTCCTCAGTCTTCACCTGGCTGTTGTCGCATCGTATCCTCTCAATGCTGTGTGTTTCCTCCATGCTCCGAGTAGTTTTGTAGTTCTCTGTCCAAGTTTAGTTCCCTAGTTTTTGTTTCTAGTTGCTTGTTTCTGTTTAAGTTTTTATTGAGGAGTTTTTTTTCCATCAAATAAAGCTACCATTTCAAGTTTACTTCCCTGAGTGTGTTGCAAACATAACAAGCCTGAGTTAGAAAAGAAAGTTGCTAACCGCCGTCTGGGGTCAGACTGATGCTTTTGGTTTTGTTAAGCCAGCTAACTCAAAGAAAGCATGGCTGTGCTGAACCTCCGTCATAACGCAGACCACCGACCCTGGTATTGCTGAACTTTTACTGAATACTTTAGTTGGAGTTGGTTGGTGTTGATACCAGGTGTTAGGTCAGAAGTTTTCACGTTTCATCACAGGTATTGCTAAAGTTTCATCGGTTTTACTTTGAGGAAATATGTTGCTGTATCTGGAGTCTGTAATTAAGATGAAAGTCTATTTGTGGATGTTGCTGTAATTTGAGCTGCCATTAGATTCAGTTGTTATCTTAATTGCAGACAGTGCCGACTTTTACAGAAACTACAACAGAGGACACAACAAAGTTTAAACTGATAGTAACCTGATAAATTAAATGTTATAATTGCTGCCAAAGTCCAAACTGCACCTTTTTATCTGCAGTCTATATTAAACAGAGTCTGACAGCAATTCTTTGTTTGAGACACTCAAAGGTGCTAAGAGGAAAAATGGAGCAGAAAGGAGTTCAGCTGAATTTAGAGACATTCTTTTGTTCAATCTGTGCGGCTTACCAAAGTTGTACTAAAACATATTTTTTAACAGATTTCTGCACGCCAAAATCGGTTCGAGGTCAGTAAGCACAACCAGAATTCATACATAAGGCACACTCTTGATTTTTGAGAAAATTAAAGGATTTTAAGTGTGCCTTATAGTGTGGAAAATAAGTTATACAGAAGAAAAGAATATATTGCGATATATATCGTTACCGCACATGCTTCAAATTATATCGCGATATGAATTTTAGGCTATATCGCCCAGCCCTACTATTTACCTGTTTCCTCTTTAAAAATTTACCTCATTTCTTCTTTAAACTTAGTCCTGGTTTCTTCGCCCCCTTTAACGGGTAGCGCATATCCGGCCTGAACACTGTGTTTGGGCAATTTACATAACATAAAAATCCTGCAACAATTCCTAAAGTCCCTCTCATTACTTTTATGCTCCCATTATAACCTGTGTCTAACAAGATTTTGATCTTCTTTGCAATGTAAACAACTAGGTGTCTTTGTGCTCTGTTCTTCTTTTTGGGCTCCCTTTTCTCTGGTTGGTTCCGTTTGGTCTGGGGCTTCCAGGATTCTCGCCACCCCTGTGGTCGCTGTGGTCCTGAAATCTTCTTCTGTAAAGGATAGAAAACAAAATGCCTCTCCCTGCTCCACCTCACTAATCTACTGTGTTCATCTAATGTTCCCTTAATTATTCAAAGTTGGTTCAAAATATCATGTTCTGGGCCCTAGCCTTTATATTAACTTTACTTAATCTTTATTTACTTAATCTCAATGCTCTTTATGTGTGTGCGCAATACTTTTAATTTTATTAAACACACCCAGGGTAAGATATACACCATCACCATATCAGCCTAAAAACAGACAGAGACGTTCCTCTTTCTATCACATTCTTACGGTGGCCCTGAGAGGCCAAATGGACTGCAACTTCAGAAAACACTTGCAAAAAGAAAAAAGCTGCAAAAAGAAAAATGCTGCAAAAAGAAAAACACCTGCAAAAAGAAAAACACTTGCAAAAAGAAAAATGCTGCAAAAAGAAAAACACCTGCAAAAAGAAAAACACTTGCAAAAAGAAAAATGCTGCAAAAAGAAAAATGCTGCAAAAAGAAAAATGCTGCAAAAAGAAAAACACCTGCAAAAACAAAAATGCTGCAAAAAGAAAAACGCTGCAAAAGCACACAAGACACAACGGAAATGTTTCTGGGGAGACAATAACCCGACGGACCAGTTGCACGAACCAAAACAAAACATGCTAACAAGTGCACTGGGACTGGGAGACACTTCAAAGAAGTGGAAGCGGGGCGGCCAAAGAGTAAACTTTCAAAAGTAAGTACTGAATATTATGTCACTTATTTATGTGCAAATGTTTAATAATGAGGAACATTAAAACATTACTGTTGGCCACATGCCGGCAAAGTTATGTGACATTAGCGATGTTTGTACTTTCAGCGTTAACTTTGTTTTAAAGCCTTTACTGTATACGCGGTTCGATAGTCGACCTTAATCTTACAGAGAATCTGATGATTTTGTGGATAATTAAAGTCAGTCATATATCCACAAACACAACAAGCTGAAAGTCAGTGATGCTGCTCGGTTTGCAGTCCTGAATATCACGGCACAAGCAGGATCCACTGCACTGTTAATGTTAGCTATGTTATATTGCTGCCTCTGTTCGGTGGTGTCGAGCCAAACGGACTTTAACGTGTGTTTGAACGAGCTGACGGTTCACTCGTTAAGCTGAAAGAAAGATGCTTTAATCACAGCAGTCACACATGTGTCCACTGTACCATCTGGGAACTCTTCTTGTTTAACACTCGTAATAACACAAACACTAAATCCTCCTTCTCTTGTGCTGTTTTGTAGCAGTGTATACACCTGAGACTGTCACCTGTCTGTCTGTCCTGCACTCGCTCTCTGTTTCTTTCTCTCTGATTGTGTAATAAAAGTATGAACATGTGTTTATAAGTTACACTTGTGTTTGAATCCTGCAGCTTATCACACATTTGATTTCCATGTGTGACAACTGCAAGTGTCCAGAGTGAGGACAGACTGAGGGACCCACTGCTGCACATCATCTGTGAGGCTTTGCACCCCTGATGATCCACCAGGACAAACTCAACAGTGTGTGAGGAAGAGGAGGAGGAAGAGCCAGCAGCAGCTGACAGATGGAGAGAATAGACAGACTGTTCCCTGTTTGTGAAGGACTGCTAGAAAAGTTTAGAATAACTAATTGTCTGTCCTGAATCAGTCTTATTAGGTAATGTTCAAATAATTTTATCATTCCAGTGTTTTCAGTGTGGGAGAAAGTACTCAGGACCTTCAAGTTACACACTATGAAAGGCAGAAACAAGTTTAATATTCAGAAACCTAAAGTATGTATCAGCAGCAGAATGGAGCTAAAAATAAATGTTTGTTTCAGTTCTATGAAGCTTTGAGTATTTTGGATCAGTAGCACTGCTGTGTTTGTTGCATCATATTGCTGTAATTGTTTATATGCTTTATATATTCTGAGGTAAGTTGATCTATAGTGTTACATCATATTCTATAAGAATGTTATGTGTTTGTATACTTTCTGCCCAGTTTGACCCATTTAGCAGAAGTCAGCCTGTTTAAGGCTCTGATATCTATTCTGTATGACTTAAAGCAGTTATGACATGGTCTGATTTTCTCACCCAATAAACGCATATTTAATATATCAATCTACTCTTCAATTTTATCTGAAACAGTTATCACAGCTTGTACATTTTCTTTTTACACATATATGTAAGCATTGAGCCAAATTTAGCCGTACATTCTTCCATACATGGCAATTTGTTTCACCTTCCAGATGATTCCTGGGGACTTACAATTTCTTGACTCTTCTTCTGTCACTTGTTACTAGGCAAGCTCAACTGCAGTCATAAGCTAAATGAATTCCAGGCCCTCGGCCTGGCCTATGTTTAAATCATTTGTGTTTGTAAGCGTGTATGCAGTTTAACCTTCTATTGCTCCAAGTCACTTAGACAATAGATCGTCGGAACATTGCGCCAGATGAAGCTTAAGACCGTGAATAGACTGAGCATTAACTCTTTCATGAGCACAATCGCAATGTGTATAAAAATCATTTCTATGTCTATAATCTTCAATGTTATTCATTTGGGTAAGCGACACTTTTAACACCCTCTTAAGAAGCTCTCTTCTTCTCTCATCTGATCATGACCCTCCTGTGCTCAACTTACTTCCTCTTTTTAGTCACACATACATTTACAAGCTCTGCCACCTTTGCCCTATATGGTTGTCTCAGTCTCCAGATGTGTCCTGTCGACCTATTCAGAGCAGGCCTATTTTCACACCTTCTGCATTACTTCTTGCTAAGCAAAGACAAAGCAAACCGTTTTTCACCTCTACCCCAGAAACCAATCTACATCATGTCTGCATCTGTAAGCCTGCATTATAACTTCTTATTCTAGAAATCAAAAAGAAATCAAACATTTTACTCCTAAAATCTTCCCTCCTTTCACCAAAGCATATGTTTTATTCAAGCTGTCCCACAGTTTCCCTTTAAGTTTGGTATACAGCTTCTTATGAACACCGGCATTTTATCTTCTAAACAGGATTCAGTTTATTTTAATCCTTTAACTTAAACATGAAAATAACAACTTCTGCCTCAGTTTTACCATATCTAAATTATCAAACACCCCAAAAGTCATAAAATGATCCTAAAACCCATTTCAAATTAAACCTTAAATCCCCCCTTTTGACACATCTTTTTTTTTTTTTTTTTTTTTTGCGCCTGTCCCGTTTGGCTCTTTTGCCATCAGAATTGTTGTCTAAAGGCAAAGAAAGATGCCCAACGGATTTACTTTACCAAATTGACCATCCCAGCCTTGCCGTAATGGTCCATTTGATTCACCTTTTATTGTTTATTTTATTTTCATTTACTGAATATGGGACAGACTTGACTGGGGGAAAGAAGGGGAGAAAGAAAGAGGGAAAGAGAAACAGCTGAGAAGAGGGACGGGGGAGAAGGGCAAAAAACAAAAACCAACAGAACGGGCAGAGAAAAAAAAAAGGAAAAAAAATGCATATATCGATCACCTGGATCACCTGCTGAGAAAGAAAAAAGAAAACAAGCAGAAGAGAACAAGAGTCATAGAATAAACAACATCACAATGATATATGGGAATATGACGGTAAATACTAAATATTAAACATTATTGTGCAGCACATAAGATCACAGTGTGCTTTGAGGTAGGAGCCAAAAAGGGTGTAGTTTGTGGGTGTGATCACCCGTGTGTACACCTGTGAGCATGGACGCGCTTGTTTTTTTAAAAGGTTCCTTCATGTAATGATCTGCTAGAGGGTGTGGGGGGGCCACAGCCCCGTCCTCCAGGGCATGAAGCAGGTATGGAGGAGATCAAAACTCCAGACATCCAGAGGCCCCCAGAACACAAGAGACCAAGGAAGACCAACAGAGGGGCAGCCGCGCCACTGTCCCAGAAAGAGCTGAGGAGAGTCCCAGATGAGGGCTCACTCAGCAGCCACGGAGCAGAAGCCAGGGAGAGTTGCAGTGACGCGCCCGTGAGCTCCGCCGGCAGCTAGCTGTGCCTGAGTGACCGAGCCCCAGGCCGAGAGGCCGGGGGCACCCCACCTCCGAAGTGGCCCGAGCGAGCCCCAGGCTCCAGGCCCCGATAAGCGGCCGCCAAGGAGTGAGCCGGTGTGTACCCGGACGCCCATCCCCGGACACAAAGAACCACCAACGCACCGATGTCTGAGGGAGTCCGCCACCGGCAGGGGAAGTGGTGGTGGGGGGAGATAGGCCTCCAAACCTTGGAGGGCCTGAGATGTCCCCAGAGAGGTGGCGTCTGATACCCAACCTGACATATAGACACAGACATACAGGCACACACAGATACAAACATCCATTCCCACCCTCATGCTCTCATATGCACTTACTCCACACTCAACCAACGTGGAGACAGACATAAAGAGACGCTGTACACACGATCACACTCCCCAAGCGTACTCTACGAAACCGGGTCTAGGTACCCTTGCCCCTGGAGGGGGGAACTGCACCCAGACCCAGGTGGTGTTACCCTTTTCCCTGCGGTGGGGGGAGGCAGACCGCCCCGACTCCGCAGCAGCAGGGAGGCCCCACACTCCAGACCGCAGTCGGACGGCCAACTCCTCCTCCTAGCCCCCCCGCTCCAGCAGGCCGCAGAGAATGGGGGTGAAAGAAGACTCCAAACCTCCCTCCACCCGCTCATTGTAGTGTTGATGCATGTGTGTTCTAAGGTGCATTTAAAACCCAGGAGGGCATGGAGCTACCTGCCAGAGAGCAGCAGGTAAGCGCATGGTCCCTCCTGCTGGCCCTCAATGTCTACGTGTATTTACAATTGAGAGGTGGGCAACGACGCCAGGGGTGGGGTGTACACCCTGATGGTAATTTGGAGTCTGTGTATCGTGCCCACCCCCAAGATCCTATATGTATGTGTAATGAGAGTGTGAGTAATGTGAATGTCTAAGTTGTGGGATAAAATTGAGGCAGAGGCAGCCAGAAGGGGGGGGGGGGGGGGGTAGCCTCCTCTGCACCCTGGTGACATACCCCTACTCCAAGGCCCTGCATGTGTGGGTGGTTGTGGTGGAGCGGGAAGGGGGAGGCAGCTGGAGATGGGGAGGGAAGGAAGGGATGGGCAAGCTCCCCCGCTGACCCCAGTAGGCACCCCCATACTCCGCGACCCGCCAGGGAAAGGGGGCCCAGGCCCATCCAGACCGGGGCCCAGTGCAGCAGCGCCCCCCGGCCCTACAGAGCCCGGGACAGTCCACCCAACCCCACCACAGAGAAAACTGCACCCACCCCACCATCCACTCATCTTCCAGACTACATGAGACAATAAACGCCCAGGCTGAGATCTTCCTCCACCTCTCCTGTATCTCCCCCTCCTGCAGAGAGAGTTCCTGAAGAGAGGAAAGTTCCTGCAAGATGTGACAATCTCCCCCACCAGTTGAAGAGCCCCCCAGGTGGCTCGATGCACCGGCGGCACCCTGCTCCAGGGCTGGGCCCCCTTTTGACACATCTTATGTGTCACAAACTCAAGATGCTTCACCCGAGCTTAGGAAATTAAAAGAAAAAGGTTAGTCATATCATTTCTCAAAACACCTCAGCGATCCTCCTCTCAGGTATATCTGCTCCGGGCCTGCAAACCTGTGTT
This sequence comes from Astatotilapia calliptera, assembly GCF_964374335.1. Lineage (NCBI taxonomy): Eukaryota > Metazoa > Chordata > Actinopteri > Cichliformes > Cichlidae > Astatotilapia > Astatotilapia calliptera. The sequence goes on from NC_137424.1 coordinate 58,409,444, forward strand.
TAAGGAATAAAATCAATTTAATCATCATGTCAAATCTTTTTGAACTCCTGTCTCCATCCAGAGCCTGCATCCTTGGAACTCCCTAGAAACAAAACCTGTGTGTTAACCTGAACTTCACATTTCATACTCATTTTTCCTCACTTATAATCCAATCTGTGTTATAAGAAAGAAAACTTAAAACAGAACAGTTATCAGTCATGTGTTTAACCTTAGTCCAGTCTTTATCTCAGTGTCCAGTCGGTCCACCCTTTAGTCCATCTCGTCCGCCCAGTCACGGTCCATTTACACACATTCACTCACATGCATTCACACGAGATATTGCCGATAGTGGAGACTCCCGCGCATATAATCAGATTCTCCACCCTCAGCAACATGAGCTCATTCATTTGTTTTATTTAGTTTTTGTCACGATCTGCAGACAGGCCGTGCGGTGGTGTGTGTGATGGACCCAGGTGCATGCACAAGTGAGTAGACGGGAGTGGACTTAACAGAAAGCGAGCCTTTATTATGGCTGAAGACAAAGTGCACAAACAAAGCAGGGATGGCGTGACTAGACTATAACTAAACTGGGAAAACCAATACTGCGACAAACTAAGAAAACTCAGACTATGATGATCACTGCAAGGACTGACCGGGAAAACATGGAGGTGAGAACACAGACGACGCGACACAGACTGTACGAAACACAGAGACTAAATACACATGAGGGAAGATCAGGGGAAGTGGATGCACACGGGGAACACAGGTGACACTGATAATCATAACAAGACACGGCAGGAGTGAACGTAACACTGATGGGAGATGGGCAAAGTAAAGCAGGAAGTACACAGAGGTTCAAACAGGAGGAGAGAGAGCACGGGGAGAACGCAGACATAACGGGCTGGGGAAAACATAGAATAAAGCACAAAGAGAGACGAGGGCTCATAAATACACAGAGGGGCACACAGGGGGTAAGAGTCACGAAGGGAAAACACATAAGGAACAACGTAACAGATCAACCCAGGAAGCATGGCCTAAATAAAGAACAAAATACAAAAATACATGAAAACTAAGAATACTGGGCCCACATGGCCCAGGACCATGACAGTTTTTTAGGAAAATAGTTCTTTATGCTCTTGGACTGGATTGGCTTGCGGCAATCCTTTTAGACAGGGACTTACAACCTGATCAGGTCCCCACAGGTAGCCTTTTCCTCCGCCCATTGTAATCTGGAAAAGCTCACCTTATGTTTGTTCTCCCGGAAATTTTTACAGTGCTATTCATTCACTCTTGCAGGCCTGCTTAGAACAAAAATCAGAAAAAAGAGAGCTGATTATTAGTTCATCAAAGCACAAAACAAAATCACCTGCCTGGTTTTCTCTAAGTGCTCTGTTACAAAAATAATGGGCCCCCTTAGACATGTCCATGTTCAATTAAACTCCCTCTATTAAAATAAGAAGAACACCCAAAGCAAACTGACCGAATCAACCCATCACTACAACAACCTCAAAAATCTTAAACACAGAAAATTTTTCTTATTAATCTATCCATATGTTGTTGGGATTAGAACTTCAGGGTCACAAAAGTTTTGCCCTACTTTTGGCTTAACTAATGCTTACATAGTCTGAAATCAGACTGCACCGAGTCTTTGATGGGAAAAGCTGTTCATCAACGGTGATATGTAGACCAGGGTTGTAGCACGTGATGCAGTTGGTGACAAATGATCCCCACAAACTGGAAATTGCAGCGAACTTATCAGTCTTTGCTCGATCACTGCGGGTGGACTTGTCATCAAAGCGTAGGTGTTGCATGATTTCTTGGAAGCGGTTTCGTGCCATAGTTCCAATTATCTGTGGGTTTCCCAGGTTTGCTGACCAGCAGTCATTTAGAGATGGAACCCTGGTAACCCCCCGCAAGATGACAATTGCAATAAATGCCATTAGTTCAGGGAGGTCCATGAACCAATGAACATGCTCCGTTTGCTGTGCATGTTGAACAGTCCATTCTTGAATGCTACGAAGCATGTCAAGAGTGATGAAACACAGGAAGCTCCGAAGGCGACTCGTGATATTTCTCCTGGCCTTAGCCGTTGGCTCTCCATCTGCAGCGTACGCTTCTATTGGGGTGAAAGGGAGACAGGTCCCCACCTGTTCTTCACGCCACACTGTGCCATCTTTCGCTGTCTCAGTCCCCAAACAAGCTCTCTTTTTAGGTGCAGTCTCCTCATCTGCAGTGTGAACAAATTCAAATTGTGAGCAATGGGAAGGTCCAGTATCTCCTCCTCTGTATCAGAATAATGTCTGAAATATCTTACTTACAAACTACATCCACTTACTTATTTGAAATGAAATAGGAAATAACATGAAATGCAACTAACCGGAAGACTGATCAGACAGCTCTGAGTCCGAATCCGGCTGAACTTGTAGGTCTTCTCCATCCGAGTCACAAGGGTCGACTTCCCTCAGGATCATTTCCAAGGCCTGCTGAGTGGTGAGTCTTCTCTGCATTTTCTTTCCTTGGAGAGGAGGTCCGTACACCACAGAATTCTTCAGGGCAATGAAGGATTAGGCTAAGTGTAGTGAGATTGTATCATATATATAGGGCTTGGCTTCCTGATCAATGCTCCACTACCAAAAGGAAGCCAAGCCCTGCCACCCTTTACAACAAAACAAGGTGTGATCACATTGATGCCACAATGGACGACTGATCAATGCTCCACTACCAAAAGGAAGCCAAGCCCTGCCACCCTTTACAACAAAACAAGGTGTGATCACATTGATGCCACAATGGACGACTGATCAATGCTCCACTACCAAAAGGAAGCCAAGCCCTGCCACCCTTTACAACAAAACAAGGTGTGATCACAGGGCTTGGCTTCCTTTTGGTAGTGGACAATTGATCAGGAAGCCAAGCCAAGGTAAATGCAGACTACAGATACCATGGCAGTGCCAGGATTGTGAGTGATTGCTGAAAATGTTGAAATGTACTCACTCACTTTTTATAATTATTTGTAAAAATGTGTACAAATGGTTGATTTTTTGTACTGTTTTTATCAATAAATCTCAGCAACAAAGGACATACACCCATGTGTGTTGATTTCTCCCTAAGATGGCAAACTGAAACACTCCAAGTTGGTGACTTTTGGAGATTTGTTTCCCTGGATGATTGAGAATGCATCAAGATGAAACACAAAAGGAAGCTCACCGCTTTTAGCAGCTCCCCCACCCCCTCATCCACACACCCCCACTCCCCTCCCTCCAGAATTCCCAGGTAACAACCCAATTTACATATGAATGACTAGCCAATTTAGCTTCCACTTGCCTGAAGCTAAAGCTTAGCTAAAAGCCTACCAGCCATTTGGCTGGTGGCGGGTTTTAAAGGTAGAAAGGTAGAAGCCTGGGACTGCCAGTGTTAAATCACTCCCTCTGTTCATTTTCCCCACATCATATTTCAGTGGCCTCAGGTTCTCCAGCATCCTGACAGTCTGAGGTCAACTGACATAATTTCACCTGCTCAATACACAGAAAATCTTGTTAAAAGCCACACAACTTGCACACCATCATCACTAAATTCTAAATTTTCTTTTCTGAAAACTACTACACACTAAGCGATTTGGACAAGATGATAAACAGACTCACACGCTCAACATGCTGTCTAATCTTCATGAGCTCTCTTGTATTTCTAAGGTTAATGCATTTTCTGTTTGTGTGTGTGAGTTTGTATATGGAGTTTGTATATGTTTCTTTTTGCAGTGTTTCAGACTCCTTCCCAATTTTCCCTTTAAACAGTCAGTTTTCTCTTTCCCAGGTTTGCTAACCCAAATTTTGATTTCCCACATTAAATAACAGCATTCCTCTGTGTTCAGCCAGGAGTTAGAGGTCGCTGGTGAGGTTTAGTAACACATGGCGCTGTAAACACTTCAACCAGAAACTTGCCTGAACATTTCCAGTGATGTTAACCTATAACTTTCTTCCGACCGCTGCATGTGGAAAATTGATCCAGGTCTGCTTTGCGTCTAAAAATAACAAAACTGAGACATTTTCATTATTATCATCACTGCTTAACCGACCCGCTTCTCTCTCTCCGGTCAGAAATACCAATTTATGTCATGTATCTAAGTGTAAGTTCTTCATTACATTTATGTTATGTGTTCATATTAATGTTGAGTGTAAGCTGCTTCTTCATTGCATATGTATTTTTATGATCAGGTTTAATTCATGCCTCTTTGCACTGAGCTGTGGATTCAAACTGTCTCACTTCTGATTCTTTCCAAAAATAATTTCACATGTAACAATTTGTGTGTGTGTGTTTTCTATTCATTCATGTAATTGTTAGTTCATGTATTTATTTTCTCGGTCTTTCTCTTTTCTTTTCTTTTCTTTTTTTTTGATGTGGTGGACAATCCTAAACCTCCATGAGTTAGCTTCCATTTTCGATCCAATTATATCCTGTACTCTCGCACTCAAACTCGTCCGGGCTTGACCTCTCACTGTCCCTCTTCTCACAGTGTCCTGTGTGGCCTTCAAATCTCCAGGAAACACAGGCTCAACTCAGCTGTTTCTTCTTCTCTGTTTCTTCTCTGTTAATCTTTCAGTCTTTTCTTGTAGATTAACTCCCAGCATGGCAAATATCACGTCCAGTGCCTTCAAACAGTCATGTCACTTGTCAGGTTTCCAGCTTGTAATTCAAAGCTCATGTTCCATCAGTGGTATTCATACATGCTGCTGCTTGACCCTTCAGTGTTATAGGTCAGTTGCACTGTCTTTTTGCCTGCTGTTAACTCTTCAAGTCCACGGTGTTCTGTCTGTCTTCTGTCTTCATCAGGAGATTAACTGTCCTTTAAGCTTCTTCTCAGGGTGAGGACAGAATGAGAGGTCAGGCTGTAAAATTTTAAGCCAAAGCCTGGCCTGTTTGTCATCTCAATTCTCTTAGTCTATCCTTTTGCCGCTGTACTCATGTTTGAGAAGAATCCACCTGTATTGACACACTAAAACATGTAATTAATATCATTTTATTACTTTTTCTTAAGACATTCAGTCTCTAATTCCTCTGTTTTCATGTTGCAACGTCTCTCACCAGCTCACAAGCTATATTCAGACTTGCTGTTTCACATCCTGTTTGACACACACACCCCGCAGTTTGCCTACGCACACACTTCTTATCTCAGTGAATTGTCATCTACTTTTATAACTTAAACAAACTCTTATTTTATATTTACAGTCTATAAACCCTCTGTAACTCTGTAAGTGTTGATCTAAAAAGAATGTACCCTCAGTACATGCACACACACTTAAATATACTAAGCTCTTTGCATTTGCAAGCATTCACATCAAAATCTTCAGCGTGCTTAGGAGAGCTCTTTCAGACCTCAGGACAATTAACAGTTTTTGTTTTTTGTTTTTGTTTTTACCACACATATCACCATTCTTTCAGCTCAGTTTTTGTAGCATCATCCACTGTAAGGAGATTTTTCTGAAATACAATATAATCAAGTGTGCCTTATATTCAAGTATAATCAAATATGCCTTATATTCAAGTGTTCATATATTTTCACATAACCGAGCTTATTGTTAAAGAGAACATGATGCATTCCTTACTTCAGTGTGTGAGATGTCAAGATAAAGCATGATATACTTCTGCATTGTTATTTTCAGTGTATGTGTGTAAGGTCAGATAAGGCTGAGCTAACGTCTAACCTCTCTTCGACTTCCCACAGAAGAGGAAGTACTATGTAACCCGCTTTGCCCTATAAATAAAGCAAGCAAGCCTGCACTCGGTGTGTGTGTCTTCTCAGAGACATTCACCCGTGCGCACGTTTCTAATACTCTCTGAGTCGGTCTGCCAGTGTCTTATTTTCTCTTACTTGTGTTTGAACAAATGTCTACCCCTGACATTTAACCCTAACCCTAAGGATAGGGAGAATGTGCTAAAAGATGGGCCAACCCTTAATGAAGGTTTCCAGCCATGGCGAACTGCAGTGGAATTAATCCGACATGGCTGGGGATTAAATGGACATGAAATGTTGCAAGTACTTCAAGATTTATTAGGTTTACGCTTTCCCAGAGCCAGAGGCGCCTTTACAGGAAATGACCGGGACGGCCACGTCCTTGGACCAGATACTCATGAGCTAGGACAACAACTAAATGACTTGTACGGCAGAGTAGAAGTTAATTTAGCCCCAAGGCCAGATTATGGAAAAATAGGAGAGTGCAAACAAAAGGATGGAGAGACAGCATCAGACTATTTGGATCGCTTACGTCCAGTTTTCAGACAAAACTCAGGACTGAATCATGATCCCGATCCACAGTCTGCTTTTCAACAACAATTAAAAAATGCCTTCCTGAATGGCCTACTGCCCAAAATAAGAGCAGTTGTAGACAAACAGTGGGTGACTCAAAATACAGGCACTTTGCCTGATGCTCTGTAGTATGCAGAACATGCAGTGAAAGTACAAAAACAGAAGCAAAAAACAGAAGGAGTTTTCATGATTGACCCAGAGACAGGCTTTATAGCTTTCTCAGGACAGCAAAGATACCAAACAGGCTACAAGCCACATAAGGGAAAGCAAAAAGCAGGACAGAGAAAAGACAAAAGAGATATGAAGTGCTACAATTGTGGAAAAAATGGGCATTTTGCTCGAGATTGTAGAAGTGTGAGCCAAGAACAGGAAGTGATGATGACAGACGCAGACGGCGTGATGAATGACTAGCACGAGAGGAAGGAAGTGAAACAGATGAAGCGGAAGTCTACAATACAGAACAACTTTTGCTAGGATCAGAGGCCAAGCCAACAGTTGTAGTACATGTGAATGGTGTAGCATTAAAATTCCTTTGCGACACAGGAGCATGTAAAACGGTACTAACAGTAGAAGTCCCGAATGTAACTTTCTCAAAAGACACCATAATTGTGAAATCAGCCTCAGGACATGTGACAAAACAGCATTTAACCGTTCCCCTCTTTATGTCACATAGAAATAGTGGCCGTGGCTGCAAAAATCAGTGCATTTATGACCCATCTTGCCCAGTGAATCTGTTAGGAAGAGATGCTTTAACAAAATTAAAAATAGGAGTTATCCCTGAAGCAAGTGGCATGCAAGCCAGACTCCTACTCTCTGACAGTCAAACTGAAGACATTTTTGTTTGTGAAGGGCTAGGTGAGCCTAATTATTATTGGACTCTAGACTTACCACAACTTGAACCTCTAGAGGCCAAGGCTAGTATGTACTTACCTGAGCACTCGTACAGGCAAGACCCAGCAAAATACCACAACACCCTGTGGTATAAACACATCCCAGGCCCAGACAAAATTTATGATCAACAAGTACACAGATTAGGACCGCAAAAGCTAGTCCTACAGCACCTGTATGTGACACAGAGTGGCAATGCAGTATGCTCAGTGTTACAGACAGACGCAGTGCAGCGCATAAACAAAATGGCCAACCCTCATGTATCTGTAGCACGTAACGACCAAACGTCCTGGCAGGAGTTAGGTACAGTGCTGAGATCTGTAGAAACAGACAGATATGACAAAACAGAGTGTGAAGTCTGACAAAAAGGCCGCAGAACAGGCTGCATGCGATACACTTTATGCTGGCCGCTGACCACCACACCAGCTACACATTTAGCCACAACAGAACAAGATGAATGACAAATACTAACATTTGAAACACACCCCGAGCTAGAAAAGCTACCAAAGACATTATGGTCTCAAGGGCCAACAGATGTCGGCCTAATTAAAGGAGCAGATCCAGTAGTGGTGAAAACTACAACCACATATAAGCCTGTGAAACCGCAATACCCCTTGAGTGCAGAAGCAAGAGAAGGAATTAGGCCAGTAATAGCAGACATGCAGAAAGCAGGTATTCTCGTGAAAACTGATAAAGCTACATGTAATACGCCAATTTTTCCAGTAAAAAAGGCTAATACAGGAAAATATCGCCTAGTTCATGACCTCAGAGCAATAAACGAGGTAACAGAGCAAATACCTCCAGTAGTTGCTAACCCACATACCATCTTGAACCAAGTAACTCCAAAGGAACAATGGTTCTCAGTAATAGACCTCTCAAATGCATTTTTCTCTGTTCCTTTACACCAAGATTCGCAGAATCTATTTGGATTCACTTTTGATAATGAAAAATACACGTACACCAGGCTGCCACAAGGCTTTCAAAATAGCCCGACGCTGTATGCAGAAGCTTTAAAGAAATCAATGTCATCTTGCTCCCTCCCTGCTCCAGGAAAATTTCTGTTGTATGTAGATGATATATTGATTACAGGCCATACACAAGATGATTGCAGAGAAAACACAATGACGGTTCTGCAACATCTGGCAGAACAAGACCACAAAGTGTCCCAACACAAGTTACAACTGTGGAGCAACAAAGTAATATACTTAGGACATCAACTAACAGGCCAAGGTCGCACTTTACTGGAAAGCAGAAAGACAGCAGTCCAGAATGCACCAAAACCAATTAACAAACAACAAATGATGAGTTATTTCTGTAGATGCTGGATTCCAGAGTATGCACTGCTGGCCCAGCCACTACAGAACCTAATTTATGGAAAAGACCTAGCATTAAAAGACAAAATACAGTAGACCCCAGAAGCAGAAAAAGCTTTTACTGATTTAAAAATAGCATTGCAAACATGTACTGTCTTAGCATTACCAGACTATGAAAAACCTTTCATTCTCCATGTCGATGGAGCAGCAGGGTACATGAAGGCAGTTTTAACTCAAGCTTTTGGAGACAAACAACGTCCATTGGCCTTTTACTCATGCAAACTTGACTCTGTAGCTGCTGGATTACCCACCTGCGTTCAGGCGTGTGCAGCAGCAGCAGAGGCAGTTAAAAAATGTGCAGACATCGTTCTAGGACATAAGTTAATGTGATATTATTCTGTTATTATATGTTACCTTATAGATGTAATCAAAATAGTTGAATTATGATATTGTTGTAGATCATATTATACCCTTTAAAATAGAGTGTGTGATCTGTATGTAGTTTAGTTCTCATTATACTTTTGAGTTAACAGAACATATTCACATATTAGTTTATTAGATAAAGGTGCATCACTCTGTATCCTTGATCTGCTGGGAATGTGTGACACTGTTTTCTTGACATGCTTAATTGTTGAATCATGAAGAGAAGGTTGTAAGCAGGAGACTCTGTGTCTAAAGACAGGGGAGATAGATAGACCACATTCCACACCCCCACCTTACAGAAAGCAGAGAAACAACTGCCGAGGTCATAACTTAGGCGCTGTAACAGAGAAAAAATGTGATGTTTTGGCTTTTACGACTAGCTGGGGGCCACTAGAGACTATAAAAAGCTGAGCAACCTGTCACCATTTTGAGACATGTGCCTGACCCTCTGGTAGCATCTCTCCCGTCCGGACGTTGTAATGCTCTTATTGTTGAATTGTATGGAAATAAATGATTGTTGATTGAGCATTTATACACCGAGTACTGTCCCTCCTTCAGCCCAAAGATTCAAAGAACTGCGTGTTTTCAACAACTTGGTGCCGTGACCCGGATCTTTGGTGTGCTGAGGAGGTGTAGATTTGACCTTTGGTGAGATCGTGAGGCGAGGTGAACAGAGGACCGGTCCAAAAATAAAAAGGTAAGCACAGCCTGTTGTATTATAAATACCAAATGTGCATATTGGGCTTTCCAAATTAATCTGTTCACTGAGTCACATGTATTTTCACAGTAAATTTGTCGGTGTCTGGTTTTTGGCGCAAGATACTAACAACATAAGTTGAGGCTGAATTCCAGTGTGTTAAATAAACTGCTTCTACCGAGATACTAATAACATACTACGTTGGACTAGTTGCAGCCACTTTACCTTCCACATTTAATTTTGTCTAATACTGGTTTCTGTAGCAATAATACGTTAGAATTTATTCTGAAGACGCGGCCATTAGTTCAGTACATTGAAGTCGAGGTTTGAAGTTTGTTTATGGTGTCGGTTACGTCCTGGCTCTTGCCGGCTATGAAATAGAAGTTGATTTAAGGAAAAGCAGATGCTGACTTCACGGTGCGGTTAAACACTGGCAACGCGAGAGCGAAACACGTCCGTAGGTTTGGTTTATGATACGGCGTGTTCCGGTGATATGCGGCCGTGAAGTGCAGTAGTGGTTGGTGCTAATTTTAGTACATTGAACAGAGGTTTGACGGTGGTTTGTGGCGTCAGTCGAGTTTTTTTTTAAGGGCTGCGGTCATAAAACAAAGTAAAATTTTACTTGCCAAGAAGTACATAGAGCAAAACCTGGTTTATGATGTCTGGTATAACTTCGGGGATGCAAGCATCACTTTTATGATGCGACTTTGCTCCGTTGTGGCGGTCATAAGCGCAGAGAAAAGGGTATTTTGGTCTATGGTGCAGTGTGCTTTAAGAAGATCTAATAGTTGAGCTCAGAGGTTTCTGTGTAAAATTCCCGCTGAGGAAAAGTGTTGTGTGTGAGTGTCAAAGCGCGCTCTGGGTGAGAGAGTGTGTGTGAAGCTGCGAGGCGCGCTCTGGGTGCTGTCTTGTGGGTGAAGCGCGCACTGAGTGAGAGTGTGAGTGAGGCGCGCTCTGAGTGTGTTTTGTGTGGAGTGTGAAGCGTGAACACAGTGACAGTGACGGTTAATGTGTTTGATTAGGAGGACATTAGAGCAAATACACATTTTAGGATCAAAGGTTGATGCCTAGTGTACCTGTGGAACTTTGCCTATGGAGTAGCGACCCTCCTGTCCGTGGACGCGTGGCCAGGACCGGCGTTGTCCGGGTGCTGAGGTGGTGACTTGGGGAGGTGAGGGCCCCCGCATAGCCACGGAAATAACACTGGAACGGCCGTGTAATCACGGGTTCACATTTATTTCCGGACTAGAACAAGACACATTTTGCGAACAAACGTTGAGTCTAGATTTAGTAAAGAAATATAAAAAGGTTGAATTCCTCGTTTCAGTGGTTGAAATTGTTGTGTGCCTGTCCCCTGACGAGTGTGAAATTAGAATAAAGAGGGAATTCGGAGCCACATAGAGATAGATGGGCATAATTGGGTGTATTACTCTGTGGTGTAATAAAAATAAAAAGGAGAGATAGTAAGAGGTGTGCAGTGGAGAATTATGGAGGAGTACAGAGAGGAATGTGTTGGGAGGCTGGCGTACAGTTTACGCTGTCAAGGTAGGCGTGTTGCCTGCTTATCGGTTTAAAAGTGATGAAAATGAAATTAAAATAAATCTCTTAGTGTGTTAATACAGGAAGCTGCGGACCTGGACCAACTGCCCCCACAAGCACAGCGGCCGAAGCAAAATTATAGGTAATGGGAACCACACCCAGCACGAATCAGCAGCTGTGAAACAGACAGCAGCGAGGAGAGAATTAGAGGAGAAATTAAGAGAAGTTTTAACACATAAAATTGGGGCCAACGGACTTGTGGAGGTTGGGAAGGCGTCCGGAGCATCACAACAAAAAGGTGAAACAAAAACACACACAAGCAGAGAAATCTGAGAGAAAGGCTCCTTTTAAGGTAACGCCTAGTTTGAGAAAAGATAAAATTAACCTGCTTTTATACAAATGCACATACACGCAATGAAGAAACAGCTTACACTCATGAACACGTGAAGATTTTCCAGCAAGGTTAAAGAAAAATTAACATACTTAAATGATGAAGGCTATACATTACTGACAAAGAAACCCTCTGGGTTGCAGGACAACAATTTAACTAAAAAAAAAAGGAACACTGGTCTAACCAACCAGGCAAGACACAACAAATTTAGTGGTTAAAAGATTCAAATTGTGACATGTTTTCTGTTGATTGATTAATAAAAGTGATTACTGAATGAAAGAAAGTTCCTTTTTTGGGCTTTTAAACATGATCTTAAGAATTTTAACATATACCGGTGTTGTCCTGTCAACTTGGTGGGTTAGGAGTTGATTATATCGGGAGACAAAAAACAAAAAAAGGGGGAGAGAAGGCTGACACAGGGCCTGGCCCCATTGCCTCCCCTCTGAATAACACAGCCAACACAACAACATTTTCCTGTTCGTTTGTTTTTGTTTTTTGTTTGTTTTTGTTTTGTTTTTGTTTTTTCTATACATATTTAATTACAGGCTGCTTTGCCGGCCCTGAAAGCCGAGGCTGACTGGACTCCTGCTCTCCCCCATACGTGACACTGACCAAATGCTGCAACAGCTGGACCCACAACAACGACCTGAGAATGTCAACAGACCTGCAGGAATGCGATCTCATGCAGCCGAGACGGAGAGCACTAAACCTAAGGCCCGTTTCACTACACGGGGGAAAATTCCCAGACTGCGTCAGCTGACAGAGCTGTAAAGAGACGCCCGCCAAGCCCGAATGAAAAGTAAGGCCGAGCGAAAGAATGCTGACCTTGATAACTTTGCATTCACACTGTGCAGGACAGTGATGGACCAACACGGATGATCGGGTGGCGAAAAAGGGCGTGACCGAGACAAGAGGAGTAACTGAGGACAGAAGGCACCTCAGAATGGACAAAAACACAGAAGAAGATGCAGGTTTCACCTGCGGTGAACATCGACACTGGAGAAAGGACTGCCCCAATTGGGCTCAGAACCAGGACGGACTGAATTTTGAGCAGCAGCAGCAGCAGCAATGGTCGCAAACAAACTGAAAAAGGAGGGGGGCAGGACCCCAGGGCACGCTTCAGGCCGTGGTTTACCCAGAACACCAGAACAGGAAAGTGATGAACACACACACACACACACACACACACACACACACGGGAATGTTGATTCACTGAGAAGTGATGCACACATACACATGCACACGCTTGTGCAATGAAGAGTGATCCACACGCACACACACATACACGCTGATGCAATGAAGAATGCTTTGCTTATGCTGATATGCAAAATGCTGCACACAAACATCCCAATGCATAATTTTTATGAGGAGCCATTGATTTCCATTGATTACCATTGATTACTTAGAATGTGTTATATGTCACCTAGAAGGCATTTATGTAGAGTTAATAAGGTCTAAAAAAGTTTGGTTATGAAAACAATGTCTGTGCGTGATGTCTGTTTATGGCTCAAGGCCTTGACTGAATTCTTTGCTGTGCTTCACACAGCCCTGATGAGGAACAGTGGCACAGAGTGAAAATGATGAATTAATAGTGTAAGGTTAGGTTGGAGTACGGCATTTTCTGTGATTGAGTTTTAATTCAAGGAGGAACAAAAGGTGTTACGGCACCTGAGGTTCTCATTCCCACACAATATTGTCCCGGCAGGAAGCAAAATGTTCCTGTGAATTTCTGGTTGATTGTTTGGTTTTGTTTAGCGCTAGCTTGATTTTATCAGTGAGCTTTGGCTTGTGTTCTTTCTCGTAAGCGAGAGAGGGATAGTTTTATGCTTGGACATGTCTGCAATGGGCCCTAGTTTGTGTTATTTTAGTAGTATTTTGTTGGTTATGTCTGTTTTCGTTTTTGTTACAGTGCACTGGAGAAAAAAACATCTGAGAGGTGTGATCCACCGGTGGTGATATGTTGATATTTTGTGAGTTCATGATTTAACAATCAGCTCTTTAAACAAGGCCTGAAAGATTGAAATTTAAAGCGCTATAAAATATTATTACTGTAAACAGTTGCAAAGTGTGCTTCTCCATGATTGTAATTGGCTTGGGAGAAATTCTCTTATAGGGAACACTGAGAAGTTCTGAGTCTAAAAGGATTGCACCGAGTCAATCCAGCCCAAAAAAAAAAAAAAAAAAAAACAACAAGGAATTGTTTTCCTTTAAAATGATGACGTCATCTTGCTGGTGATGGATGCTCGAATAGGTTGCGCGTGAGACTCCATTATCAGCAACATCTGGTATGAATGTGTGTGGAGGTATGCATGTGAATGGACTGTGATGGACTGACGACTAAAAGTTTTGACTGACTTGATACTGAGACAATGACTGCACCCACTTTAGGATTAGTAAATGCCAATAAACAATTCATAAACAATTCACCCAGCCGACAAGAGAAGGGTGGATGCTTCGCTTTGTTTTGTTTTGTTTTTTCAGGAGCAGGAGGATAAGAGAGACTGGAGGAGGAGACTCTAGCTTCACATAAGTATGAACTGCAGACTTAACACTGTGGTTGCTGATTTTGAGTTACTGATGTTTGCATTAAGAAAACTGTGCTATAGTAGCTGTGTTTTGATTAAGGTATCATGTTATATTATTGGGAATGCCAAATGCTACAGTGGAGATAACTATTGATATCACTCATGACTGGAATATGTTATTATTAATCATAGCAGGCCACTGTAAAAAGTCAATTAAATGTTATAGAGGAAAATCGCCAAAATTGAACAATACCTATGAATGACTGGCCACATTCAGAATAGAGATATGCAATAATAAACATTGGTCCACATGATTTAGGTTCTCACTTGAAATAGTAAGTTATTAAATGTAGAATATAATCGACAGGGACATTTGATAGGATGTGGTACTGCAAAAGAACAAGAGCAAAGTAAATAAAGAAAATATTGTGTTTAGTTTGGATAAATTCAAATTAAAATGTACCATTACACTCAGAGGATCAATATGGAATAAAACATATGCAAAATTTGTAGGAAGTACATGACTGATAACTGTTCTGTCCTGAGCGTTTGTTTCTAGAGCACCCACTTGACCACACCAACAGTTTCTCGCCACCGAGGAGGGGTACTTGCAAAAAGAATAGAATAAAAATCTGAGTTTAACAAAACATTTTAAATATAAATATCAAGCTTACCTTTCTTTTTCCATGAAATGTGCTTGTGGGCACGCCAGCCATTTTGAAAAGGTGGGCAAAACAATTGGCAAGGCCACACCCCCACACGTGTGATATAATTTTAAAGGTACTGTTGCCCTCTCTAAGAAACATCAGGAATTAGAGGAGTGGCAAGTAGAGTATGCGAGCTACAAGCAAAAACTAAAATGTGTACTACAGTGTGCAAAAATGAAATACTGGGTCATCAGGGGGTCATGAGGGACATTTATAAAACTAAAAGTCCCACTAACCTTAAAGTGCACTTGAAAAGCCCACACAAGAAGGTTAACCTAGCTTACCTAGAAGACCTCATCAGGGGGAGCACACTCCCCCTCCTTGAAGAGCTCACCCACTCAACCCGCATCCCCAGAAAACAGCTAACCCCAGATAAGGCAGCGTGATGTATCCCGAGACAACAGGACTGGGACATCTAAATAAAGGTGTGAAACAATCGCCTTCAAAAGGTTATCAATTCACTTGAACCAAAATTAGGACCACTCGGTGCGGCAAGAGTTAATAGTTATTAGTCTCAACACCCAAGGATAACCAGAAGAGCATGACTGATATGATGGAACTGGGATTTTGTTACACTTAACTTTTGCAAAACACAAATAAAACTAAATTGAAACTAAGGATTTTCAGAAAATAAAAACTACACTAAACTAGCAAAGAATTGGTAAAAACTAATTAAAACTGATATAAAATTGAAAATCTGAAGTCGAAGCTAAATAAAAATAAAAACTGATGAAAATTGCAAAACTATTACAACCCTGGTGCAGAGATTGGCAAATCTGACCAGGAAACGTTATACAATGGATTGTCAGGATAGTCAGCGTCAAAGCCACTTTTGACAGTCCATACTAGGATGGCATTGGACATCTTCGGGGCAGAAAAGGGTTGGTGTGACCAAGGTGTGGTTTGGCTTGTTGTATGTACATTTCAAAATGTTACAGCTCTGGATGGACCAGTTACCAGGGCATGGAAGGATGACAGACTTTATTACATGAGGAGAAGGGACATTTTCGGGATCGAAGATCCTCAGGGATGACAAGGCTGGAGCAACGGTACTCGAGAGAAGAATTTCTGATACTTTCTGAGATATGATGTCACTAACCTTCTCTTTTAATTGTCTAGCTCCAATGAATTGACACATGGGAGTGTGTCAAAAAGGGGGAGTTGAGTCCGAACATCAAACAATGGTTTTATGAACATCTTATGACGTTATTTCTGTGTTTAATAAATTAGCTATGGTAAAACTTAAGCTTATAATGTGTTAGACTTAGAAAGGGTTCACTAATTTTTTATTTCTTTTGCACACACATAGATTATGATTAGAATAAGTCCTGAACATAATATTGTAAACCAAATTTGAATCATTAGAACAACAATGGATAACAATATTAGATTATCAAGGCTAGGGAGAGAGGTGTTTTGGTTTTCTGTCTCTTGCAGAGAAAGGAACAGACACCAGACGGGGACACGGAGATGTGAGGACCCTTCACAGCAGAGACAGATGTAGGGACTGCCGAGACAGCAACTGGGGTCAAGTGTCATGACGTTTGGGCTCCTGGAGAAGATGGATCCCACAAACACAGCAATAACCATGAAGGGGTTGGCGAAAACCAGGAACACCAGACCAACGAGGTTCGAGAGGCTCTTGGCAAAAAGGGGGACACGCCGGTGAACCCAAAACACACAGATCCTTGTTTGAAATCGGGGCGGAATAATCCCCAGAACTGTGCAATGACTAAAGGGTGGTCTAACCCCGGAGGTCGAAGAAAGAAGCTGAGAATCACCCAACTGGAAGACACTGGTAGCTGCAGCAATAAAAATAAAGGTTAAAAGCTCCTTAGACAGAGGTTCTAGTCTAAGTACATTTGAAAGGTATAAGGGGGCATTAAAATGGGAGTGGAAAACTGGAGCACCAAAATAAAGCTGTGGGAAAATGGGGAGTGATGGGAGTGTCATCTGTAACTGCTGTTATGGTTGTAAATCTAACTTTGCTTGCATCTGAACTGCGTGAACACAGAGGTCATCCCCCATATGGTCCACCCGTTAAAGGGGGACAGAGGGCCTCAGGATCAAGAAAACTTGGACCTTGCAACGCTGAAGTGCTTGTTATTAGTGATCTCTTTAATGAGAGATCAAAAGAGGGTATTGTGATATTATTCTGTTATTATATGTTACCTTATAGATGTAATCAAAATAGTTGAATTATGATATTGTTGTAGATCATATTATACCCTTTAAAATAGAGTGTGTGATCTGTATGTAGTTTAGTTCTCATTATACTTTTGAGTTAACAGAACATATTCACATATTAGTTTATTAGATAAAGGTGCATCACTCTGTATCCTTGATCTGCTGGGAATGTGTGACACTGTTTTCTTGACATGCTTAATTGTTGAATCATGAAGAGAAGGTTGTAAGCAGGAGACTCTGTGTCTAAAGACAGGGGAGATAGATAGACCACATTCCACACCCCCACCTTACAGAAAGCAGAGAAACAACTGCCGAGGTCATAACTTAGGCGCTGTAACAGAGAAAAAATGTGATGTTTTGGCTTTTACGACTAGCTGGGGGCCACTAGAGACTATAAAAAGCTGAGCAACCCGTCACCATTTTGAGACATGTGCCTGACCCTCTGGTAGCATCTCTCCCGTCCGGACGTTGTAATGCTCTTATTGTTGAATTGTATGGAAATAAATGATTGTTGATTGAGCATTTATACACCGAGTACTGTCCCTCCTTCAGCCCAAAGATTCAAAGAACTGCGTGTTTTCAACATTAATCATCAAAGTCCCACATGCTGTGACCTCCATTTTGCTGCAAGCGAATCTATCTTTTCTAACACATGCCAGGCAGCTGTCATATGTAGGAATCTTACTTTCGCAATCACACATAACAATAGAGAAGTGTGGTCAACTGAATCCGAGCACACTTATCCCAACCCCTCAAGATGGGGAACAACATTGCTGCATGAAAAAATTAGAGGAAGACACAAAACCTCGAACTGATATACATAGTTCCCCACAGCACAGTTTCACTAATGTTTTTGTGGACGGATCAGCGTCAAAAGACATTTTCGGTAGAAATTGTGTGGGTTATGCGGTCACAACCGTTGATGCAGTGGTAGAGGCAAAATCTCTCAGTTCCTCAAACTCTGCCCAGAGTGCGGAACTGACTGCGGTCATTAGAGCATGTACACTGTACAAAGGTCAAAGTGTCAATATATACACAGACAGCCAATATGTCTATTCAGCAGTTCACCATTTCGCGAAAGTATGGCAAAACAGAGGAATGACAACCTCCACAGACAACCCAGTTCAACATGCAAACCTTCTAAAAAAGCTACTAGAAGTGATAACGTTGCCAAAAGAACTAGCACTATGCAAATGTGCAGCTCATCAAAAAGATGACACAGAAATAACGAGAGGAAATAACTTTGCTGATAAAGCAGCCAAAGCAGCTGCAGAAAAACACATTGATGTTTTAACAACAGAAACCATAGATTTAATACAATTAGAAATACTAGCAGATGCACAAAAAACAGCATCACTGAGTGAACAAAAATCTTGGTTGAAAGATGGAGCAGAATTAAAAGACAATCTCATGATGTGCAATGGCAAACCAATACTTCCAAAATCCCTTCATAAAACAGCAGCTTTAGTGACACACTCGAAAACTCATGTGTCATCAGGAGGGATGATTCATGTACTTAATAAACAATTCTACACAAAAAATTTTGAAAGTTCAGCAAAAGAGTTTATCAGAACATGCATGATTTGCCAAAAACACAATGCACAGGGAAACTTAAGACCCAAGCGAGGTCGTTTCCCTACACCACCACACCCATTTCACACTATCCACATGGATTTTATAGAACTAAATGAATCTCAATCCTCCAAGTATGCACTTGTGATAATAGATGTATTTTCCAAGTGGCCAGAAATATACCCAGTGAAAAAAGCAGATGCAATTTCAGTAGCAAAATGTTTGTGCAACCATTACATACCTACATATGGCATTCCAAGTTTAATACGGTCTGATAACGGCCCACATTTTGTAAATGAAGTAATAAGCAAAGTCTCAGAAGCTCTAGGTTTTAGCATAAAACATCACTGTTCCTATCATCCACAAAGCGCAGGATTAGTCGAGAGAACTAACGGCACAATTAAACAGAGATTGAGAAAATGTATAGAAGAAACAAGAAAACCATGGCCCGAGTGTTTGAGCTTAGTTAAGCTATGGATGAGAATAACTCAAGGAGCAGGTGGTCTGACCCCATTTGAAGTCATACATGGCAGACCATTCCCTCTGCCAATCACTAGTGAGCCAATTAATAAGTCCATCACAGAAACAACGATGGCAGAATGGATGACAAAACTATTTGAGAATAAAGAAGTGATATTAAACAATCAACTGCCGGATGATCTATCTCCAGTCTCTTGCAGGTTGAACCCCGGTGATTGGATTCTGATTAAAGTCCTCCAGCGAAAAAACTGGAGTTCTCCGCGGTGGGAGGGTCCGTTCCAGGTGTTACTGACTACACCGACAGCTTGTAAGATAGCTGAAAGACCATCTTGGATCCACCAAAGTCACTGCAAAAAAGTGAGTGACAGCATAGACGCCGGTTCCCCCGACTCCTAGGTGTTCTCCTGGTGAAGGAAAGGGCTGCTTGGGTATATCCCGCCCTTTTTCTTCTCGCCAGTGGTCTACTCACCTGGAGCACGGGTGTGCCTGGTCTTCCTGAAGAGCAAACACATAACAAAGAGTGACCCATCCCACCAAAGAGAAGAACCAATAACAACACCAGGGATGCCTGAACACAAACAAGATAGAGGAAACCAGCCTGATGAATCCAGGAGAAGAAGAAGAGTCACCGGCCCCAGCCCCAAAGCTGTTGTGCTTAGGTGCTTGTAACTTTAAACGGAAACGGCTGATGTGTCGCCTATTCTGTATGATGGCCGTCATCCCAGTGATGATGCTCTTCTGGCTGATACCTGGTAGAGCCCCCAGGACAGAACAAACTATTCCCCGACTTAAGAGGTGGACCCATGACAACTCCCACCTCTCTGAGATGACGCAAGACCACATTCACCCCTGGATGAACAACGCCTGGTACCGATACCTATATGATAGAATAGAAGACAGAGGCTGTTATGTCTGCTCTCATATGCCCAGTACATCTGTACACCCAACCATATATGGTCGTATGATGAACAGTCACTGGCAAAGTAAATGTGCAGCAAGTTTCGCCAGCATTGGAAGACAACATGTTGCAATCAGAATTGAAGCTTCACTCCCAGGTGCAAAAGGCCTGAAGAATGGAACCTGTGACGACAAATTCTGGGTAGATATGACAGTGAAGAATAGAAATGTCTCAACCCATTTCCCTGTCTTTATGGCCCCTACAGAGAAACAGCATCCTCTGTGCTTCTACCAAGCAGCAGAGCAAGGGCGCCACCCCCTGGGCTATACCAGCAACTGCAACGCAACCTATGGAGGAGTGGAGTATGGAACAGTCAAAAGACACCGACGTGTAAATGGCACCTATTGGGTACAAGGTATGGCATGGCTGTGCGGACAGCGTGCATACTTTATGCTACCACCCGACTGGTCAGGATGCTGTGCACCTATCTTCATCTCAGATCACACCTTTAAGATAACAGTGCACAACAACGCCAGAGTTAAGCGCAACATAGAACTTAAGCCTCACGATCCTTTCTATGGATCTGATGTACCAGACAAGTTCAAGCTCTGGACCACTGGTCAGAAGATGATCCATGCCCCGTTTCCCTGGATAGGAGTAGGAAAACATGCACTACAAATAGAGACTTTAGACTATCGTTTTGGACTATTTTTGAATGCTTCCACCCGCATTGACAAAGCACAGAATGAAGAAATTGATGCAATCCGCATCACTGTCATGCAACACCGAGTGGCTTTAGACATCATTCTTGTAGAGAAAGGAGGTCTCTGCGTACTGTTTAATAAGACATGTTGCACCTACATACCTGACAACATACACTCATTAAACATGACAAATGCTTTGAATGTTTTGAAACAATTGAGAGACGCTCAGCAACAGGACTACGTAGCCAATGAGCAAGGCTGGTGGGACTGGTTACTGAGCGGCTCCTGGAAATTCTTGCTGTTGGCCCTCTGCAGTATGATGTTACTGTTTTGCATTTTCACTGCTTGTATTATCCCATGTCTGAGAAGCATAATGGTAAAAATGTTTAAACGTGCTTTAGGAAATTATGTCCTGATCCAGAGAAATATGGAAGATCCCCTTCGCGAGTATGATATGCTGATGATTGAGGAAAGAGTGGAAAATCCCTACTCTAGCCTTGCTAGAGCTGTTGTTTAAATACTTCACTGAATGACATGCAAGTTGAAAATGTGATTTGACAAGTGACTATGCATTGATTTAAAACATGTGAAATATATTAACATCAGGAGGGAAATGTAAGGAGATTTTTCTGAAATACAATATAATCAAGTGTGCCTTATATTCAAGTATAATCAAATATGCCTTATATTCAAGTGTTCATATATTTTCACATAACCGAGCTTATTGTTAAAGAGAACATGATGCATTCCTTACTTCAGTGTGTGAGATGTCAAGATAAAGCATGATATACTTCTGCATTGTTATTTTCAGTGTATGTGTGTAAGGTCAGATAAGGCTGAGCTAACGTCTAACCTCTCTTCGACTTCCCACAGAAGAGGAAGTACTATGTAACCCGCTTTGCCCTATAAATAAAGCAAGCAAGCCTGGACTCGGTGTGTGTGTCTTCTCAGAGACATTCACCCGTGCGCACGTTTCTAATACTCTCTGAGTCGGTCTGCCAGTGTCTTATTTTCTCTTACTTGTGTTTGAACAAATGTCTACCCCTGACATCCACACAATCCTTCCCTGAACTTCATCGTCTCACACACACTTTTCTCTCAGACTTCCTCTTTTTACGCACTCTGCTATGAACCTACGTAGTGTTATTATTACTTATTTATTATTTTGTACAAATCACACAGAATCACTCAAATCCAGTACTCACAACATTCACACACTTAGAATCACTCAAAATACGCTTTCCTGAGTATTTTATCAAACATGCTTTTTAGAATCAGAAAGACAAAGTAGACAACACCCAGTTAAGTGCGTATGTCCTCTTAAAAGGGAAGAGAAATAAACACATATGGGACAATTCTCCCCATCTTAGACAAAATGTGACCTTAAATGTCCTTTTCTAATAATGTTCTTCTCTACACACAACTCTTGGCCTCCAGGGCATAAAACTTTGAACATAATCTTTTACTTTACCAGAAGTAGACCTAATCTAAATCCGTAGACGTTCCACCTCTCATCCGAGAAGCTTCTTCAGAGAACTGAAGAAGCTTCTCGGATGAGAGGTGAAACGTTTTCAAGTAACTTAAAGAAGTCCAGACGCTTTGCTTTGCAAGCTCCTTTGACTACGATGACCTGGATGACTGAGAACCTTCACAGACAACTTAATTGTTACATCTGGTAAAGCAACAACGCTGATGATTTTATTAAAGATGAAAGAATTTAGACCGTTTTTAACTCTCAGTGTTCGTTTGACTTTGGGACCTGAAGCTGACGGAGTTTTGGACCCAGATTACTCCGCGAAGCTCCTCACTACGGCAGCCGTAATGCTCTGACAATCCATCAAGCAGTGCGGCTTACCAAAGTTATACTAAAACATATTTTTTAACAGATTTCTGCACGCCAAAATCGGTTCGAGGTAAGTAAGCACAACCAGAATTCATACATAAGGCACAATCTCGATTTTTGAGAAAATTAAAGGATTTTAAGTGTGCCTTATAGTGTGGAAAATAAGTTATACAGAAGAAAATAATATATTGCGATATATATCGTTACTGCATGTGCTTCAAATTATACCGTGATATGGATATTAGGCCAAATCGCCCAGTCCTACTCTCCACCATTTGACCCTAGAACTGAAGATGCTTCTCGGATGAGAGGTGAAATGTCTTCAAGCAACTTCTTAGACAAAGGATGTACTTCTTCAGGAAGCTCACCTGCCTGCCTTTCTGTCTGCCACAACCCACCTCTGCTCTGAAAAAGGAAATGAAAGGTGCCAAAGTAAAACAATTGTGTGCAACCAATGTCCACTATTGAATTAAGTAAATCCTGCATTGTCTTGACCTTTGTGATTTTGACACAAACTGTGTGTTTTCTAACCTAGACCAAAGCTCCAATACGTATACTCCTGAATCAAAATCAGCAGAAATTATTAAATGCTTTCTCCAATCCTATGGTGTTGTTGACGTTTGGCGTTTTCATAACCCATCAAGTGCATACTCCTAAATCTCCTGTCCACAAAACGTTCTCTCACTTAGATACTTTTTTATTGATAAACATGCTCTTTCATTGGTTAAAACCTGCGATTATCAATCAATTATTATTTTAGACTGTGGTCCCCTAGTGATGAGAATGCACATCCCTGGTGCCAATCGCATATGCCGCCCTTGGAGGCTTGATCCTCTTGTACTCTCTAACGAAACATTTGTGAATGTCACAAAATCTGAGAATAAAGATTTTCTTCAACGAAACCAGACCTCTGGAATGTCTTTTTCAGTTTAATGTGAATCACTGAAAGCCTATCTTCGAGTCCATATTATCTCATTTTCCGCAGCAAGAAAAAAAGCTGACACTGAGCACTTGAAACAGCTATTAGATGGCATTTTGCAGCTAGATATAACTATAGTCACTCATTATTGGAAAGCATCCTTAAAGAATCTCAAGCCCTCAAAATCAAATTTGATCTTATTTCAACACAGCAAGCAGAGCGACTTATCCTAACGTCTAGATGTACTTTTTACGAGTAAGGAGAGAAAATCAGCAGAGTGTTAGCATATCAAAAACGTCAAAAGTCATCCAAACAGTTTATCTCTGTAATAGCTGATGATTTATATACTACAGAGTCAAGCCAAGATGAGTCTGCTATAGACACCTTCTGTAGTCGCCACAATATAACCACAGTTGACCCTAAACATTATGCAACATTATGCACTCCACACTGTATATAAATGCCACTTGTTTTGCACATATTCAACTCTGTATATTTTATATATTTTATTATTATTATTATTATTATTATTATTATTATTATTATTATTATTATTATTTTATTTTATTTTTTTACTATTTAATTTGTAAAAATGTGTATACACACACACACACACACACACACACACACACACACACACACACACACACACACACACACACACACACACGTAGGAAAATATTTAGTATACACATCCAGAAATGCATACACTATTATATATTGTACATATATTTATTAGTTTCAGGTTGGCCATTCTTGTATTTTGCTCGTTTGTGTTGTTGTGTTTGCACATCTCTGTTGCTTGTGGGGCTCGCACACAAGAATTTCACTCGCATGTGCTGTGCCAGTGTGCCTGCACATGTGATGTGACAATAAAAAGTGATTTGATTTGATTTGATTTAAACTGGTTACTGAACTCAAAAGGGACCTCTCCATCCAGAAGGTCATGATGGCGATTGGTGGAATGCAAAGTGGCAAGACCCCTGGACCAGATTGTTTCCCATCTGAATTTTTAAAAATGTTTTCTAATGAACTTGCACCACTTCTGCTGTCAGTCTTTTCAGAGTCCTATTCTTTTGGCACTCTCCTTCCAGTCATGCGAGAAGCGGTTGTCTTGCTCATTCTGAAAAAGAATAAAGACCCTCTCCAATGTAGCCCATACCTGCCGATTTCACTGTTAAACACCGATGCGAAGATTCTCACAAACATTTTATCACAGCGCTTAGAGGTAGCATTACCAACAATCATTTCCACAGACGAATCTGGCTTTATCAAGGGCAGATACTCTTTCTTTAACATTGGACGTTTCTTAAGTATAATTCTTGACTCTCCCTCAACTGATACACCTGATCTGGTCACTTGATGCTTGATGCACTTGATGAGAAGGCCTTTGATCGGGTGGAGTGGGACTACCTTTTCTATACTTTGAGAAGATTTGGCTTTGGCCCCAGATTCATATCATAGGTTAAAACTCTCTACAATTCACCAGTGGCAGCTGTGCATACTAATAATATGCTGCTTGTTATTTTAAATTCTATAAGAGCACTAGCCAGGGTTGCCCTATCTCCACATTTGTTTGTCACCGCTATAGAGCCCTTAGCACCAGCCATACAGCAAGATACTAGTATTAGTGGAGTCGTCTGAGGAGGCCAAGAATACAATGTTTCACTTTATGCAGACGATCTATTGCTCTTTATAACTGACCCCACACTAAACACCTCAAAACTACTAAGCTGTCTGCAAACGTTTGGTTCAATGTCTGGCTACAAAATAAATCCTCAGAAAAGTGAATTCATCCCAATCAGTACGGCTGCAAAAAATATCCCATCTAATTCAAAATCAATAATAAGAAGTTTAAATCCCTTGGAATCGGGATCTCCAGCTGTTACAAATATCTTTATAAAGCAAACTACCTGCCAATGTTGGAGAATCTGGAAAAAGGACATCCATTTCTGGAATTTATTATCCCTTTCCCTCTGTGGGAGGATTAACTTATTTCAAATGAATGTGTTGCCAAGGCTCCTTTCCCTATCCCTATATTTGTAACAAACATTTCTTCAGCCCTTTAGACAAGTTATGACAAGTTAATTGGAACAAGAAGAACCCACATTTAAGAAAGAACATCCTGCAAAGGCCATGTCCACAGGGTGGACTGGCTCTGCCTAACCTTCAGTTTTATTATTGGTCAGCCAATATTAGAGTACTGCTCCATTGGAGGTGTGACATTGATCATTTAGACTACATAGTCTTTCTCTCTTTGTACCAATTATTGGAAACAATATGTTTGCCCCCTCCTTGTCAGGTGGAGGCTTTCAGGTTTGGTGTAAAAATGGCATTCTGTCAATATAAGACCTTTATATAAGCAAC
Organism: Astatotilapia calliptera; assembly: GCF_964374335.1. Taxonomy (NCBI): domain Eukaryota; kingdom Metazoa; phylum Chordata; class Actinopteri; order Cichliformes; family Cichlidae; genus Astatotilapia; species Astatotilapia calliptera. Next base: position 58,435,174 of record NC_137424.1, read on the forward strand.
AAATTTGCCTCTTTCAAGCAGCTGGTAAACAGGTGTTCAATACCCAAATATAATCTTTTTAGATATTTACAACTACAAAACTTTGTATCCTCACATACTGATTGCTTCCCCTCTCATCCAAGTGGTGATAGTTTCAAAAGTTGCATTCGATCAGAAACAAATTATGGGTAACATATATAATAAACTAATCCAACACTAGCTCAACCACTCTTAATCATCTAAAGGTAAAGTGGGAAAAGGATTTACACGTTGAAATCTCAGGGGAAGACTGGCTGAAAATTATAAGAAGGATTTATTCATCTTCAATTTGCCAACGTCATACTGTTATTCAGTTTAAAATTGTACATCGACTACACTGGTCAAAGACTAAATTTCAAGACTTAGACCAGATCTGGATCCTACCTGTGACAAATGTGAGCAGGCTACAGCCACCCTTCTACATACGTTCTGGACATGTTCAATGCTTCATCAGTTTTGGAAATTAGTTTTCTCTACTCTTTCAAAGATTTTGGGATAGCCATTTGGTCCTTGTCCCTTACTTTATTTGGTACCGGGGAGTCTTCTTGTTGGTTTATGAAGTGTGTAAGTATCCTCCCCCATAAAAAGTGTTTCAGCTCCTATAGTGGCAGGATTACACCTGTTGATTCCCCTGCAGCAATGTGAAGCTTATTCACACTGCCCAAACCCACCACGTGAGCAGGGTCATGATATCATTTATGTCATGTGTTTTCCACGATCGCTATGAGACACAAATGCTCAGACTGTAAGTGTTAACACATCTTCTTATTTCATTCCCATCACATAAAAACACTAAGCAGTGGATGCCTGTTAAATGTTTGCTTCCCACACCAAAAGTTTCTGACTTTGTGCAACAGACTCGCTGTGATCTAGGGAATTGTGCACCACATATAACAGTTGTGTTACACTTTATTCTGCTTTAGCTGGAAGCTGATGAAGGACATTCAGAGAATGTGTCATTATTTCAAACTGGAAACTTAAGGCTGCAAACCCGTTTCAGAAATCCTCTAGATTGAATGAATCTCATTTGTTTCACTGTTTTTGATTCACTTCTTGAAACAGGGAAGGTATGGTTAGATGATACTTGTTGGGTGCAACAACCAGGCTCCCCTGAAACCACACCCTGAACCCACTGTTCAACCCCTCCCCTGCAGCTGAGCCACAAATTACACTGTGTCATCACTATAACTGCATGTGTACAATGTCGATATTGATGTTATGTAACAATGATGATAAAAAAAACAATATGAGAACATAATTTGATTGAGCAAAACCTATTTATTAACAACTATTAGTGTAAATAAAACATTCATTCTGTTATCTTTTAATAGCAAAATAACATTAAAGCAGTGTCCAAACCTCCTCCAGATCCTTTTGTATGGTGCTGTCATCAGCTCGATGCACAGGTGACTAAAATAATGATAAAACAATCAATTCTCTAATCATTGACTAACTGATGAATCACTGCAGCTCCAATATATTGTTGCATTTGACAACCCACTACAGCAACTACAGAATAAAACCACTAACCAGACTGATGACAGATTTCAAACATGCTGAATATGAAGAGTAGTATCATTTAAACTCACATGATTATCAGCCATAAGAACAAATTCAGATTTATATTGATTTAAGGTATATAAATGTAAGTACAGTTTGAATCAGTGCAATATTATTTTCACACATCAATGGACCACTGAACTTCTCAGCTTCTAAAATGTAAAGCCTCATTTAGAAACTACACAAGTACATATAATGGTCAGGGATCAACATGAACCTGTCTTCTCTATTTGACTTTAATCAACTCTGCAGTGGATCCAAGTCCATAAAGATAAAGTCCAGCATAGAGCGGCTGAGTGAATGTGGTCTGGACTCTGTGGAGGAGAGTCATGGTTTCAGAGACGCTGTAGAAAGACAGAATACCTGCTCTGTGATCCAGGTACACTCCTACTCTGGAGGACCGAGGACCTGAGAGGTGAGTTTGGACTTTGTTGTGCAGAAATATATAACTGTTTGTGACACAATATAATGCCCAAGATTTGTTATTGTATCCAAATCCACATTCATTTGAGCTCCCTGCTCTGCTGATATTCTTGTATGCAACTGCTAACACAATGCCTCTCCCTCTCCATTCCACCTCCCAGTAAAAACGTCCAGTCAGACTCTCTCTACTCAAGATCTGACAATACTCAGTGAATCTGTCTGGATGATCAGAATAAGAGTGTGATTGATTAATTCTTGTTGTTTTTCTGTTCCCCTCAGATAACAACAGCTCTTTGTTTGCTGTGTTTGGATCCAGTGTGATTTCATGTGAATATTTTAAGAATCCAGCTCTGGTCTTTGGCTCTGGTGGTGACAGTAAAACATCCACTTCAGTGACTGTCAGTGAGATGTTTGTCCATTCCTCTCTCAGAATGTCCTGTAGTTTATCTCTGGTCTCTGACACAGCTGCTGTCACATCCTCAAAGTAGCTCAGAGGACGAATATTGATGCTGGATGAGTGTGTAGACTCACTGAGTGCTGACAGTGAGGGGTAGTTGTTTAGAAACTGGTTGTGATCCTCTGTGTGTGAGAGCTGCTCCAGCTCGCCGTCTTTCCTCTTCAGCTCAGCGATCTCCTGCTCCAGCTTCTCCTGAAGCTCTTTGACTCGACTCACTTCAGTTTCCTGCTGGGATCTGACCTGCTGCTTCACATCAGAGCTTCTTTTCTGGATGAGACGGATCAGCTCAGTGAACATCTTCTCACTGTCCTCCACTGCTTTATCAGCAGAGCCATTGATGGCCTCCACCTCCTGTTGAAGCAGCTTCACATCTTTCTCTCGCTCCTGGATTCTCTGCTGGATGTTTAGTCGTCTCACCTCGAGCTCCTTCTGCTTCTCAGTCCTTTCTGCTGCAGATGGGACTGTTTCATGACCTTTATGATGAGAGCAGATGTTCTCCTGGAGCTTCTTGGAGGGGGCCACCAGCTTGTGTTTCTTTAATGGAGCTGCATCATAGTGAGGTTGGAGGTGTTTCTCACAGTAAGAGGCTGGACAAGATAAACAGGACTTGATGGCTTTCAGCTTCCTCCCAGTGCAAACATCACAGGCCACATCTTCAGGTCCAGCATAGCAGTGATCAGCTGGAGCAGCTTGGAGTCCAGTCTTCTTCAGCTGCTCCACTAAAGCTGCTAACATGGTGTTTTTCTCCAGGACAGGCCTCAGTCTGAAAGTCTTCCTGCACTGAGGGCAGCTGTGGATTCCCTTCCTGTCCTCTTCATCAAAGTGTGTTTTAATACAGTTCATGCAGTAGCTGTGTCCACAGGCTGTAGTCACCGGATCCTCCAATAGATCCAAACAGATGGAACAAGAGAAGGTTTCTCAGTCCAGCTGAACTCCTTTCTGTGCCATTTCTCCTCTCAGTGTCAGTGACTGTGTGAGTTTCTCTTCCTTATAACAAAAATTAGTCTGAGCTCTGATCTCAACAACCTGTATTTCGGCAGTGAATGGAGCCTGTCAGCACTTACTTGTCACCACATGTTGATGGTTACACCCATCTTCAAAGTGAAGATCTGAAGGAGAGGGAACAAGGAAACGTGGACAGAGAGGAGGTGCTGTGTTTATGAGTTGGAAGAAGAGGGAGGGTTATCGGGCTGTGCTTCATTCCATGAGAGCAATACTGTGATCTTTTATTTAATTTTGTTTGCTTTTATAGTGTGGTGGCAGATTTCTTTTCTGATGTATTAATTATATATTTTAATCATATCACATTAGTAATAGTAATATGACTTTCTCAGGTGGTTGTAACTTTTCTTAGAGTGGGAGGGGGTCAAGGATGAGCTGGATTGAAGCTATCCGGTTGTTCAGTCTGACGTCACTAGCTGTGTCTGGGTCTAAACTCCGCTGCAGGTCCATATATCAAACGATCACTATGGCATTACTGAGAGTTGAAAAACTGTCTAAAGTCTTTCATCTTTAATAAAATGATCAGCGTTCTGCTCTACCAGGTGTAACAATTGAGTTTAACATCCAGGCATCCATGAAAACGGAATTTATGACATTTAACGGAGTTAGAAGTTAGCAGGGAGTTAGCTCGCTAGCTTCTATCTAAATACAATATAGCATGTCCTGACTGCGGGGTTTGGAAACAAATTAAAATGTACAGCTCTGCTATCACTTCCAGCATAAATGAAGACAGAAAAATAAACAGCAGTGACGTTTGTAGGGTTACTGAAGTTGGGCTAGCTGGTATATAATGATGTGCTACGTGACCGCTAGCGACACAGCTATGTTAGCATAATATAAACAAGCTAACTTTTTTCCACTGGATAAAAGTTAACGTGAGTGTTCTCGGTGGTCCGGAACAAATGTAATCGCATGGCAGGATGCTGTAAAAGGACCAAACTTCAGCCAGGAGAACAACTGAGATAATCCATCCATAATACGAGGTTAGTCATTCATATACTGCTGCATGGGCTGGGCTGTAGTTACATCCTAAGGTTTTAAAAACCGAGCTTAAATAAATGATTAGCGGTAATAAAAGCCGAGAGAGGTCAACAGTGATCACTGACTGTTTTAGGAGCTTCTTGAGATCAAATAGAAGAAAATACAAAACATTAAACATGTTAACAACACAAAAGCCATATGAAACGCAGACTACTTTAGACCCGGACGTAGGATTCGTCGCGTCATCACTGAACAACCGGATAGGGATATATGATCTTCTGTGGAATGTCTTTGTCTGTCTCTGGGTATATAAGATGTAAGGGCGGCGGCCACAATTCAGAGATCGCCCTAGGGTTTTGGCTGGGATCCTTCTCTCCATATTGCAATATGTTATTAAACCATTTCAAAACGCTCACTGGGTGTGTTGCAGGTTATTGTTAACATTTCTATAACAATTTGGCGTTGTCGAACAGGATTCCTCGGTTAAGTTTAGCTGAATCACGGGCACGCAGTGACTGGCCATCCTGAGGTAAAATTGTTTTCTTTTTTTGTTATTCTCTTTTTATTAAACAACCTATATAAACACAAATAATCTAAAATAAACATATAAACAAGAACAGACGTAAATAAAAAAAACAAACAAACAAAAAAAAAACAGACGGGTGTACCCTCTAGTGTGTATGTGCTCGTACACACATATTCACTCACACACCCATATTCTTAGGCATACATACACATACCTACTTACATATGTGTTCACTTATAGTCTCATACATACTAACATATACATATAAACACATAACGATTCAAAAATGTGGCATATATAGTTACAGAGATTCAAACAAGATCGGGTCTCCTTAACCGGATGTAGTGTTTCCATTTACCCCAAATTTCACTAAATATATCAAACTGGAGTCTTTTAATGAAGGTAATTCTTTCCATTTTAAACATCCCATGTACAGTCTCATGCCAATCACCCAGTGATGGAATTTTCGCACTAAGCCATTTCTTGGTAATAATTTTACGGGCAGCCAAACTCAGGATACCATACAACTGCTTAGACATTTTATCTACATTTACTGAGTATAAATATCCAAACAAAAGTTCGTCCCAATTAAAGGGAAGCTGCATACCAAAAATAATCTGCAACTCAGAGTGGATCAATACCCAAAAAATGTTGATCCTTGGGCAAGACCAGAACAGATGGAAATGTTTTACTCCTTGGGCCCCACAATTTCTCCAGCAATTAGAGTGATTAAAATAATGTTTACTTTGTGCAGGGGTAATAAAAAACCTACAGATACTCTTCCAACCATAACATCTCCATGTATTAGAACTAGAAATGTAAAATTGTTTTCAAAAAAGAAGGTGTGCTTCAGCGATGTTCAGCGATTCACACATGCAGGAATCTTTAACGAACCAAGAGAGGGACTGCAAAGAATCTGCACTGTGAGCTGTTTTGATTTGGGGAGGGTTTTTAACCAGATCAACGGGAAAAGCCTCGGTTCCTTATTATTGCAAAAGGTGGAGAGAAATTGCTCCTTGTTGCATTAGTGATTGCAGGATCTTAGAAGCTCAAAGATCTGGGCATAGTGTATAGTATTTTAGCACTTTTGCACCAGTGAAAAGAGGCAGAAAGGCCAGACAGTGGATGTGCTTGTTTGTACAATGGAAGCTGAGTTCAACAAAACATCTAGTGGAGCCATGGGGGGCTTTCCTCTAGGTGATCTGGGTGAAATCAAAATTTTTATGGTATGATTTTTAAGAAAGATGTTGAAAGATAGTTGTGTGAGAAAAGGAGAGATGTCGACAAAGAAAAGAGTTAAATCAACTGATGTGTGTGGGATGAATGAAGAGAAGAGGTGTGTTGAAATGTGGGAAAAGTAGTGTTTTTACTGAATCAGAGAATGAAAGTGTTAATAAGTAGTGATGAAAATGATATTAAATTAATGTCTTAGTGCGTCAGTTGCAGATGACCACGGAACCTGATCAACCTCCTCCATGAGCACAGCGGCTGGAGCAAAATGATAGATTAATATAATTGGAACCACACCCAACGCGTGCTTTGGCTGCATATTTCACAGCTTCACCTCCATGTACATCTTATCCTCAAAAAGAAACTCTGAGGACAATCAGTCTCTCCCTGAAGGCAAAATGCAGTTCAAGAGCAACGGCGTCGACTTCAAGAATCAACACCAGGTGAACAGACAGCAGCACTGCCCTAAACCTTAAAGGGTTCAGCAGCATGTATAAATACACCCAATCACAAGGTGGGAGGTTCACCAGCGACATCACTGTGTGTGAATGGACTTGGGAAGACTGTCTTGTCTTGACTTGAAATGGAGACTAAAGGCTGGAACTATTTTAGGATTAGTCACTTCTAATCCCTGATCCACTCCAAACAGTGAAAAAAGGGTGGATGTATGTTTTTTTGTGTATGTGTTTTTGCAGGAGCAGAAGGATGACAGAGACTAGGGAGGAGACTAGGTTCAAATGAGTGTGTGTGGGCCCTGCAGACCCTTCAGCTGCCACTTTTCTGTGTTACTGATTTTTGTGTAAAGGACACTTTGGTTTTACTGGCTGCTTGTTGGTTATGGTATCACACTGTATTATTGTAAACATTACAGTGGGAAAATGTGCATACAATGTGCAAAATATACTGAAAACAGTGTTCACAGCAGCAGATTGTTGACTACATGATTTACAGCAGCACCTCTGGAATCTGTTGATCCAAGTCTGACCTCCGGGACACTCCACTGAGTAATGTTGGTTTTCTCTCTAAGGGTTTTTGTGGAGGATTTGGCATCACACAGACAGACATGAGTGAAATAAAGCAGGATGTGCAGTGATTACAAAACATTTTAGAACAAAGTAAGTGACAAGTGAGTGACATTACTTTAGAACAGTCACTGGTTACAGTAGTTTTGAATAAACATATAGGATGATCCATTTTTTGGGCAAATTACTGTATAACAACAGTAGTGTTTTTAATGGTCTGAGGAAATAAACTGCACACGGCACACTTGTGGTGTAGTGCTGGACTACACTACTTATTACTCTTATGACCTACAGTTGCTTGCAAATGTGAAGTTTATATCAACTTACATATTTTCTTTTCTAGGCAATAATAGTGTGGATGCAGGCTCCATGCGGAGCTAGGAGCTAAACAGACTTAACATGAAAACCAAACTAATTTCATTTCCTAACACAGGGTTGCTGGAAACCACCTGTTTGACCCCACTGTCCTCCACACGGTGCCCCATGTCAATCAGGTCCCACACCTCCAGACTCAGAAACAACTTCTTCCCCTGGGCCATCCAGACTGTAAACAACGACAATTGTTGGAAAGCTATGTTTTTTATGCGATAGCTATTTGGAAGTGGAGAAGAAAGGAGAGGACCCAAATGCAGGACTCACAGTGAATGATAACAAGTGTAGCTGCCGTCATAGGCAACTCTCGCATTTAAGTTCATTTTATTAGATATGTAAGGTTGAAACAATTAGTAGTTGAAAAAAAAATGTGTATTTATGTTTTGTTCATTAGATTTATATGTTTAAATGTGTTATTTGTGCTAATTGTGCAATTAGATAGGAACCTTTTCTATAGTTCCGTCTGTTGTTGCTAAGAAGGTATTTTTTGGCTGTCACACTCAGCAAGCTAATTAAGAGACGAGCCACGAGGTTTGCACGTCTACAGAAAGATAAATAAAAGAGTGCCTTTTTTGGAAGAAGATTAAAGTTTTATTCCCTTTGAGTGAGGCCAATGAGGTAAATGTTTTATTTTGTTTATTATTGTTGTATGTAAATACGCTAGTGTTGCGTGATATTCTAGTGCAATTACCACAGTGTGAGGTGTAATGTGTATTTTATTGATCGTTTGTTGGAATGTTTCGTCATATATAATGCTTAAGGGCTTTATTAAGAATATTCATTTAAGTTTGTATTTTTTTTTAGTTCTGACGGCATTGTATCGGCTGTGGTTGGAGATCATTACATGTTAAGGCATGTCGAAGAATCCTCCTGTCCGAAATAAATGTCAGTTAAAATGCAAAGAACAAGATGAGCTTTATTAAGACTCGAGGGGAGTAACAACGAGGGTGTTTATTATAAGGGCTGGAAGAACACAACATAAGATGGCTGACTGGATGACTGAACTGAACTTATATGCACAAACGGGATTGACAATGACAAGACAGTGACACTGCTCCAGTATTTCTGAGATTTACACATTTCTATTGAGGTCGGTTGGCCATCTGACTAGAATGCCTCACGAGAAACTCCAGGCATGTTGTACAGGGAGGAGGCCTAGTAATAGAACTAGAACTTGCTGGAGAGATTATATGTCTCAGCTAGGCTGGGAATGCGTTTGTGTTCCACCAGATAAGCAGGAGGAGAAGGATGGAGAGGATGGTCTGCGTTTTCGTGTTTATGCTACCCTCGCGATCCAGCCCCAGATAAGCAGAAGAAGATGGATGATATAAATAAGTATGGGGAGTGCTAAGGCAAGTAATTCACTGACAACCAAAGTGTAAAATCTATTGAGTGTCCAGAACCCCCCCACAAAAAACTATGCAAACTCATTGCCTCAAAAAAATAAGTAAAGCTTGCTTAAGATAACTATGTTAGCACAAATTATTCATTGCACATATACAGTACTAATAACTTGATGTTTCTGACTGTGCAATACTACTGCAATACTTTTTTAAAAATCACATTGTTTTATCATCCTTAAAATTCATAGTACAACACTTATATTAATATAACACTGTATGCAAATATGATTCTAAAAGAATAATTAACAACACTTTTTGTAACGGTGTTAAAATCAACCCAACTTTGATTTTCAAATGCAAAAAGGTATATCAGCCAACATACTGGACACTGTTCTGCCTAACAAAAAACAATTATATTGCCATCATTGTTATAAGCTTACAATGAAACAAAGTCTCAGATTAAATTGTTCTGAAACTAAGTTTAGGCTTTCCACAACTTTGTTTTTTTATAAGTTACATTACTTATTTAATCAAAATAAAATGTGTTTATTGTTCAGCCACAAGTGCAGTCTCTGTCAGTCAGTGGGAGCTGAGTGTCTGTAGAGTGAAATGCAGACCAAAAACTTAAGTGAAACGTCACTTGAATAAATTGTTACACACTGAAGGACGACAGGGTTCATTCAGGTGCACATGAAGATTTATTGCGCTGAAACACAGCAAAACAATTCAGTGTTACTGGCGGCTTCCATTGTAATAACTGGCCTGCGTTACTTTTGTGGCATTACGTGTAATGGCCACGTATTAATCAGCCCTTAACACACAGAGAAAATGACCAGTACACAATAGACAACATAACATGTACTGGCTGGTCTATTTCCTATAACTTTAACTGAAACCCGCTAACAGTTTCCTTTCACCTTACTGATGGAACAACACGGTTACAGAGATTAATGCAGGAGGCTAACATGACTTAGCTAGCGCACAAATGTTACTAGGATTACCCACAGATAACGTGAAACAACTCCCTTATTCGCTCACATTAAACACCATATAAACAAGAATTACACTCCAAACATGTTAAATAAGCATCAACTTTACATAAATGTATGTAGTTCTCGTATATTGCTCTCACCTGAAACACAGCAAAACAATTCAGTGTTACTGGCGGCTTCCATTGTAATAACTGGCCTGCGTTACTTTTGTGAAGGATTATTTTGCCAGTTACCCGTTTGGCTGAGCCGCCACTGCCACCTACTGGCGAAACTAAATATCGCCCTAACATCACATCAGGTGGGAGCAAATGAGCTTTTCGCTCTGTGTTATGATGCAAACTATTGTCACAACAAATAGCAAAAAATGATGATGGGGGGTGGGCACGAACACATAAGGAACACATCTGAGACTTGTTCTTACTGCGCATAATACTCAGGGCGCCACACCCTCCCCTACTTAATAAAAAAAGAAAGAAAGAGGGAAAAAAAAGGCTTCCGTCTATTTTTTCCTAAACTCTTTGAACATGTTTGCCGTTGTCAGTACATTTCTTGTGTACTATTAGTATACCTATCCCTGGGTAACAATTATGGCTACACATGCTTCTGACATCTGTTCAATGAAACATTGCAATTCAACAATTTGCATTCAGCAAATTAAAAGTCATGGTAGAAGCTAATCATGAATCATGTTGTGCCAAGTAACCATTTTTCTCCCTCAAGGTTAGTAAACAAGTTCATCATGTTACTCTGAATTTCTGACTGTAACCAGACTCAATATTCGGCCAACAATACACTAGTCTGTTACCACACTTAACTTTGTTTACATATCAAGGCATCTTTTACAGATGGTCATCATCATCATACGTTCAGCATGTGACAAGTTAGCACACACCATAAGAATGAATGTTAGATTCTGTCCATTGTCTGTTGGTGCTACATTTGCTCTATTCTGCTTGTCACAATGTTCATGTAAATGTCTTCATTTTGGATCAGTTTCTTATTACTGTCTCTCACACCTTGCTGGTATATCTTCAGGCCACCAAGGCCTCCACAGTCTCTGGGTGCAAATAGCTCCCATCTTAACACTGTCCATATCAGCTTGTCTGACTGTGGGTTGTCCTAATATATCATATGTCAGCATTTTGGGCTGACGTCGCTCTCTCTTGGGGTGTCTGAGGACAGGTGACAACCCTAGTTCACTGTTGGAGTCACTGTCTCCTTGCTCATCTTGTTGTTCATCCTGTGACTCCTGGTGGTTGTAATGTTGCTCTGCTGTCTGCAACTCAGGTTCGTGTATCTCTCTGTGGTCCTGTAAGAAAGGGTCGAAGTCAGCTGTTTGAGGCTCCCCCAGTTGTTGTTCACCCACCAGAGATTCCAGGGTTGGAGGGATAATGGTGGTGGTACTGTTTTGCTGTGGAAACCTCCACACAAGCTCACCCTCATCCTCACTCTCCACGTCTGTGTCTTCTTGTAGTAGCTGTTGTTGAGCTTCTACCCCTTTTTGTCTCAGGCTTTTTCTTTTTTCGTTTTGCTCCTGTCTGTGTGGTTTTTCTACAGGTAGACTGTCACATGGAAGCAACAGGTTCCTGTGTACTGTGCGGCTTTTTCCTCCCCTCTCTGGCTTGATCTCGTAAACTGGGATGTCAGGGCTTTTTTGACTCACCACCACATACACTGTATCCTCCCAGTATGACCGAAGCTTGCCTGGGCCTCCTCTCTCCTTGAGGTTGCGGAGCAGGACTCTGTTCCCCGGATGAAGTTGAGCTCCGTAGATCTTACGGTTGTAATACTGTTTACCTCTTGAAGCTTCTTTCTGGGCTGCCATAGATGCAATCTCATAGGCCTCCTTCATTCGGGATTGCCATTTTGTCACATACTCCTCGTAGCTTAATTGCTGTTCCTGTGAAGGCAAGTTGAACAAGATGTCTATAGGGAGTCTTGGAGTACGGCCAAACAACAAATAGTACGGGGAAAACCCAGTAGCCTCATTCCGAGTGCAGTTGTAGGCGTGCACCACTTTTGTCAATGATTCCTTCCAGTCTGCTTTTTCAAGGTCAGTTAGTGTTCTCAACATGGACAACAAAGTTCTGTTGAAACGCTCCACTTGCCCATTTCCTTGTGGATGGTATGGGGTAGTGTGAGAGCCACGTAAACCACAGACTTTTTGCAACTGGGAAAACATCTGATTCTCAAATTCCCTGCCCATGTCATGGTGGATTCGTGCTGGGAAACCAAAGTTCAGAGCAAAGTGATTGAAGACCTTATCCACCACTGTTTTTGCAGATTTGTTTTTTGTTGCATAAGCTTGTGCAAAACGTGTGAAGTGGTCCATCACTACCAGTATGTACTCATATCCCTGTTTACAAGTCTCAAGGTGCAAAAAGTCTATGGACACAAGCTCAAATGGGAATGTCGTTGTAATGGTGGTCAGTGGGGCCCTGGTAATCTTACTTGGCCGCTTTCTCTTGAGGCATTCGCAGGCATGCATTACAAAATGCTCCACATCGTTTTGCATTCGAGGCCAGTAGAACCTGTCCCTTATTAAACACAGAGTTCTTTCTGCCCCCAAATGTCCCATCTCTTTGTGCAGTTCCCTGAACACAGTGTCACGATGCTCTTTAGGGAGAAGAAGCTGGTCTCTGCCTCTCACTCTCCTATAGAGGACCCCATCATCATTTATGTGCACTCTGCTCCACTGCCTCAGCAAGATTCTGACATCAGGGGGTTCTGCTGTTAGGGCACGACCTTTTGGTAAGTAGTTGTTGATTTTGTGTTGTAAAAAGCGACTGATGATGGGATCTTTCTCCTGACTCACTCGGATTTCCTCGGGTGACAGAGACTTTCCAGCAGACAGTGTGACCGCGTCTTGCACTAAACTGACGGCACTCAGGCTGACAACAACAGTTTCATGCAGCAGATTCTCCCTCTGCAATACTGCACTTTCAACAGCAGCTCTAGCGACACCCTGTTTGACTTCTGATGTGCACTGTGCCATATACTGCTCAATGTTTAGTGGTAAGCGGGATAGGCCATCTGCATCAGCATTTTTCTTCCCTGGCCGGTATTTGATAGTAAAGTTGAAGTCAGCCAGTTCACTCACCCAGCGGTGGCCTGTGGCGTTCAGCTTTGCTGTCGTAAGGACATATGTCAAAGGGTTATTGTCTGTGTAGACAACAAAATGTGGGGCGTAATATAGGTAGTCCCGAAAGCGTTCACAGACTGCCCATTTTAAAGCCAAGAATTCCAGCTTTCCCGAATGCATATGATAGTTTTTCTCAGGGGGTGTTAATGTCCTTGAGCCATATGCAATGACCTTCATCTTGCCTGCTTGCTTTTGATATAACACAGCTCCCAGGCCCTGTTGTGAGGCATCACAATGGAGTACAAAGGGCTCTGAGAAATCAGGGTAACCCAGAATAGGTGGCTGTGTTAGACAGTCAGTCAACTCATTTAGGGCATTTTGATGGCTCTCAGTCCATTTAATGGGTGTGTTAGGCGGTGGTCGACCTTTCGGTTTTGTCTTAACCACTTTCCCCTTTGCCCTGGGCACTGGTGGCGGTGCTTTATCTGGAGGCAGTGTCAGCAACTGGTACAGGGGTTTTGCCACTTTTGAAAAGTTTGGGATATAGGATCTATAGTAGGACAGGAATCCTAGGACCCGACTCAGTTCCCCCACTGTGGATGGTGGTTTGTCTCTCAGAGCTTGTACAGGGACTATTTCCGCTGGGTCCATGGTATATCCCTCTTCGGACACCATCCGACCAAGGAAACGTACCTTTTTCTTGAAGATGTTACATTTCTGTGGGCTGAGTTTGACACCATGTTTTTGGTATCTCTGAAGGACGGCTCTGATGTGTTCAAGATGAGTATCAAATGAAGTAGAGTGGACTAGGTTGTCGTCCAAATATGGCTGACAGATTACATCCCGCAGTCCCCTTAAACAGTCCTCCATGCTCCGCTGAAACTCTGCTGGGGCTGAGCTGAGGCCAAAGGGTATGCGGTTCCACTGGTACAAGCCCCAAGGTGTGATGAAGGCTGTCAGGGGGCGACTTTCAGGGTCCAGGAACCCCTGATGGTATGCTTTCCCCTGATCAAGAACAGAGAACCAGGAGCTGCCATGAAGGGAATCTAGCATATCCTGAATTCTGGGAATTGGGTGTCTGTCTGGTACTGACTTCCGGTTGAGTTCCCTGTAATCACAGCACAATCTCAATTCACCTGACTTCTTCCGAACGCAGACGATTGGAGATGAGTAGGGTGACCTAGACTCTGAAATCCACCCACGGTTCAGCAGGTCTTGAAGATAGTCTTTCACCTCTTGGTGCAGAGGCTTTGGCACAGATATGTAGGTTTTTCGAACAGGTGTTGTGTCATGTAATGTGATGTGCATGTTTAAACTGGGGATGCACCCAACATCTTTATCATCATAAGCAAAAGCATGACATTCCTCTCTTAACAGCTGTCTCACCGTTTGTTGTTCATTTTCACTGAGATGGTCCAACTTAACTGGAGGGTCCCACTGAGGTGGCTTATGGCTGGAGGAGGGTGTGTTCATAACCTCATTCACCTGTATAGGAGGCTGTGATGAAATCTGCTCCACTGAGTCTTGTGTCTTTTCAGGGGTGATGGGGTACACTGCTTTTATTTCTTCCAGATGTCCCAGAACAGTGTGAGGGATTAAGTTGACATCCCGCTTGTTGGTATTAGCTATCGCAACTGGGATGTACACTGACCTGCCCTCCATTATGGTGACCAGTCCCTCTTGGATGACAAGACCCTCAGGCAACTGTGATGGTTCATTCGGGACAAATAACAGACTCTGTCCTGAAAACTGGGCTCCAATGTGTGCACGGACATATGTGGTGGTAATCTGTTCAGCAGCGAGACATAGTCCCCTCTTTCCTGCCAATACTGTGCCCACACTTTGGTTTTGGTCTGGTGACTGCAATAGTTTTAGTACTGATTTAGCAGTGTGTACTGATACTGAAAGGATTTGGCTGATTTTTCGAACGTTGCGTGAGCTTGGTTGTCGCTTGCCCCATTTACTCACAACTTCCTCTATTACATTAAATCCAATAATGGGCAGTTGTGCAACATTGGGGTCACTGGATACAAGCATTGGGACTAGAAGACAATTTTCAGGGTTACAGTCCAAATAGAATTCTGTCTCTACCCACCCATCATATGGGATTTCACTACCATTAGCTGCTAAAGCCACTAGAGGTTCTGTTCCCAACAGCTCAGCAAGTGGCCTGACAGTGCTGTGTGGTAGGTGTTGTTCTCGCCATTCATTGTTAATCAGACTTGCCTGAGCTCCAGTGTCCCACAGGGCCTCTACTGGTACCTTATCTAGGTGGCACTGAACTGTGCATCTTTTCCCAATGAGGCTGATGAGCTTGGTTTGCCGTTGTGAGGGTATATAACCATTAGATGTGTCACTTGTCAATTTGTTGCTGTTTGGCTCTTTGGGGCCAGTTTCAGTGCGTGTGAAGTCATTTTGTGGTGCTTGTTGATGCGGGGTGTCTTGCCCATAGACAGGATTTACCTGGGACCTGGGTGATGAGTGGGCTACTGTGGGTCCCGGCTCAGTAGCCCCCTCCCGTTTCCCTGGGTGATCCTAGCCTGCCTGCACCCTCGGGAAAGGTGACCCTCCTGACCACAGCGATAGCAGTGTCTACACAGATCACCAAGCTGAGCCTCTCTGCACATTTGGCAACCTCTAGCACGTCTTGTTGTAGGAGAGAACCGACTGTCCATACTTGACCTTACTTTTGTTGCTTCCAAAGTCTCATTAAACATTTTCTTTACTTCAAGCACATCAGCTTTCAGGCCTTCAATCAGCTTAGCTGTCTCTGAATCCAGGCCCTTATTCTGTCCTTGCTTTTTCTTTGTGGCACCTCCTTCACCCCCCTTTGTCTGGGTTTCATCCTTTCTGTCTGGTTCACTGTTCAAAGGTGGCTGGGTGTGGTTGTGCTGTGACTCTGTGTGTACCTCATTTATCCTTGGTGTTTTTACTGTAGTATTTCTCCTCAGTTTATTTTGTCGCTCTAATTCAAGGCTGGCTGCTTCATTTATCTTCTCAATTAGAACCTCATCTGTTACTTGGTAGTTGCTAAGATAAGGCTTTAACTGAAACTTCACGGCTTCACTGAGGAGGCCAGTCTCTAATGAGCGCAGGAACTTGCGCTGAATTAAGTCTGGGCTGAACTGCTCCCCTTCATCGTCATCACCAGACTTCCAGAGCAATTTCTCTCTGAGTTCTATTGCCCTGAACAGAAAGCACTGAGCAGATTCTTTGGGGTCTTGAGATATGCTCATGAGTTGATGAAGCAGGTCAGCTGACGAGTCTACTTTGTAATGTCCCCGTAATATAGTTCTTAGTGTGGGAAGTGTGAGGTCACGCTTCACTTCCAGCAAGTCTCGAAGGTGAAGGCCAGGGCTTACTGCCTTAATCACAGCTTCAATGATTTCAGTCTCTGAGTAGCCTTTCTTAAGCCCGGAATCAATTTGGTTGGTCAAGCTAGTGAAAGATAACTTGTCTTTTTGTCCTGCTTCCCCGATCTGACCCCAGATCCGAAAGTCTTTTCTCAGAGTCACTTCTGGTGTAGTAAAGGGTGCAGGCTGACTTACTTGTTTTTCACTTATCCCAGCTGCACCTCTAAACTCGGTCCCCAACGCTTCAATTTTTTCTTCCAGAACACGTCGTGCTTCTGCTTGAGCTTGTTGGAGCTGACTGTACTCTTGTTTCAGTTTTTCTATCTCACTGAGCTCTGCTCGTTGTATCTCCACTTCAGCTACAGGATGTTCTTGTAATGACTGTATGAATGACTGGAGATCACGGATGAACTGCTGAAACACTTCAGATTCCTCTGTTTTTTCAATCTCGTCCAGAGTACTTTCTGCCAGCCGAATCAGAGCACGTCGGGACTGTCCTTTAAAACCCACCCCTGCTGGTTCGCTGCACTTAAGATGCTGGCATACCTTGGTGAGTTCGGGTTTCCCAAGTGTCCACAAGGCTGTGCTGATCTCATCCTGTAGTTGTTCCATCTTTACCAGATGTTGATTTAACGTGTTCTAGGTTCTTGTCTGGAGCAGGAAATCTGCTCCTGGCTGGTGGCTCGCCAAATTATGTTACACACTGAAGGACGACAGGGTTCATTCAGGTGCACATGAAGATTTATTGCGCTGAAACACAGCAAAACAATTCAGTGTTACTGGCGGCTTCCATTGTAATAACTGGCCTGCGTTACTTTTGTGGCATTACGTGTAATGGCCACGTATTAATCAGCCCTTAACACACAGAGAAAATGACCAGTACACAATAGACAACATAACATGTACTGGCTGGTCTATTTCCTATAACTTTAACTGAAACCCGCTAACAGTTTCCTTTCACCTTACTGATGGAACAACACGGTTACAGAGATTAATGCAGGAGGCTAACATGACTTAGCTAGCGCACAAATGTTACTAGGATTACCCACAGATAACGTGAAACAACTCCCTTATTCGCTCACATTAAACACCATATAAACAAGAATTACACTCCAAACATGTTAAATAAGCATCAACTTTACATAAATGTATGTAGTTCTCGTATATTGCTCTCACCTGAAACACAGCAAAACAATTCAGTGTTACTGGCGGCTTCCATTGTAATAACTGGCCTGCGTTACTTTTGTGAAGGATTATTTTGCCAGTTACCCGTTTGGCTGAGCCGCCACTGCCACCTACTGGCGAAACTAAATATCGCCCTAACATCACATCAGGTGGGAGCAAATGAGCTTTTCGCTCTGTGTTATGATGCAAACTATTGTCACAACAAATAGCAAAAAATGATGATGGGGGGTGGGCACGAACACATAAGGAACACATCTGAGACTTGTTCTTACTGCGCATAATACTCAGGGCGCCACAAAATAAAAAACGAGCCATTTATTATGGCTGATAAAAGTAGTACAAAAATAAGGCAAAATGAACACAAAACGCAAACCTAAACTGGGAAACACTAAACTATGATACTATGACAAAGACATGAACATGATTCAGGGCAGCTATAGGTGACTAAGAGTCAACAGCAACAGCATAGTGCAGTCATATCTCAAGTCTAATAACAGAAGACAGGAAAAGATCAGGAAAGAAACAACTTCCCCAAACCGAATCACAAATGCACAAAAATGATACAATAAGTGAAACTAAAGTATGATTAAATTTCAGCCTGATTAATATAAATGTCACTGACAATTACTAATACATTGAAAAACCAAAATACTTACCACTCAGTTGATGTCTTTCTGTTCAACAGCTCCTAGACTTGTAAGAGTTTGATGTAATGTGGGGAGTGCTGGTTCTGAGCCTCAAAGACGGAAAGCAGAGGGAGAAAAAACAGAAGATTATTTAGAAGCCTATTTGATCCTTAGAGGTAACCTCCCAGCCCATTGTTCCTTCAGTGGGCTGGTTTCAGTCATTATGCAAATGTACTGTTTATCAGATTGGGGAAACCTGCAGTCAGTTGAGACCAGTGTTGGGACTAACGCGTTATTAAGTAACGCGTTACAGTAACTACGTTATTATTGTGGTAATGAGCACGGTAACTAGTTATTATGCCAAAACCAGGAACGCGTTACTCGTTACTGGGATTTAGATAGGCTCGTTATTCGTTACTTCGTGTGGTGGCTATCGCGGAGCTTCCACAGATTCAATAACATTAGCAAGTGGTGGAGGCCAGCAGGTGGATGAAGGAAAAGGGAGGCAAGAGGAGAGACCCGAAGCGGCCGCTGGTCCGAGAGTGTCAGGTGATCTGAACTTCAGGTAAGAAGTTATGACCTGCAGTCCATCTGGGTCAGATATAAACCAAGTTTAGGTGGAGTTTATTTTCGTTATGCTGACTTTTTCGTACTGCATGCTAGCTAGCATGACGGAGTTTCTATACAGCTGGGTGGTGCTATGTTACTGATGTTGAACTTTATTTTGTTCATAAGGTTAATTATTAGAGTTGCCAACCGTCCCTGTAAAAATATCATGCGTTTTCGTATTGAGGTGAAAAGGAACAGTTTGTCCCGGACTTCAGCTACAATGAAAAAGACACAAAGCTGGAGTTATTCTGTGTTTACGCTGCACAGCTGCCTCTTCTTCTCTCATTCTCTCACCCCTCCCTCTCCTGTTTCTACTTCAATCATGAAACTGATCAATGATCAGCTGATCGGCTTTTGTCTCTTGTTTGTTTATCGCCCACTTTGCGCCAGAAAGAGGAAACCAGCGGATGTCGCGCTAAACAACAGCAGCACGTTTAAGCTTGATCAGCTGTTGTTAGAATGTATTTAATATTAATTTCTAGTATCAGCTGATGTTTGCTGGAGCCACAGCTGTAAAGCTGCTGGTCATGATATGGTTTGGTTATCTGGTGAGAGGGAAACATGAAGATGAAACCAGGAGATGTCCTTACTGAATCATCAGAGCTGTGATGGAGAAACAGGTTTGCCTTTTAGTTGGTGGTGGCCAGAGGGCCCGGTGGCGCCAGTGTCCGGCAGCCTCGCCTCTGTCAGTGCGCCCCAGGGCAGCTGTGGCTACAATGTAGCTTGCCATCGCCAGTGTGTGAATGTGTGTGTGAATGGGTGAATGACTGAATGTAGTGTGAAGCACTTTAGGGTCCTTAGAGACTAGAAAAGCGCTATACAAATGCAGGCCATTTACCATTTAACATGAATGAGTTGAAGGGAAGTTATGAACTGTTTCTGAGAGACAAATAACACCAGGATCCTTTTCTAAGTAGCTGACAGCTGGTAACTGTGCAGGGGCGGGTCTAGCAAAGTTTTGCCAAGGAGCAGGTAGGGCATTAACAGGGAAAGGGGGGCACAAGGAAATACTTTTCTTTCTTATTCTCATTTAAAATATCTAGCTTTTAAAAAAATAATTATCTGAGTCTTACAACAAACAATTGATAGATTGATACATATATACCATCAGAACAGTGTACATCACTGTCACAACAGTGTTTATTTTCATTCAAAGGCTTTATGATTTTTCCTATAATGGTGGGTCTCTAGTCAAAATGCCCGGGACGATATTTTTGTCCCAGTCCAGCCCTGTATGCAGCTCATCTGCAGTCTGGTGTTAGCTACATCTTCCTATTCAGAAGGCAGAATTTCCGAGTTCTGAGTACAATCGAAAGCACCACGACTGCGGTTTTTGTGTTGGATGTAAAAAGCAGGCTAGGATAGAATCAGACGTGGGATTTCTCTCGTGGAAATATGCACATTATTTTTTCCTTTCTATTGGTAGGTGGCACAGTGCACTTGTGGCAAGTAAGCAAGTTAGAAGACTGGCAAAGTTATGGAAGAAACACATTAACAAGAGAATTCTGAGTAAAATCAAAGTTACTTTCCCTAGTAACTAGTTACTCTGAAAGTAACGAGTAACTTGAAGTAACTGAGTTACTTTTGATATAAGTAACTAGTAATGTAACTAAGTTACTAATTTAAAGTAACTTACCCAACACTGGTTGAGACTGAAGAAGTCACTTGGATGAGTGACGAAACGTTTCTTCCACTGAAAACGCTGGGTATAATTATTACTAATATTTAAAATTTAATTAAACAGAAATGTTTGTTAAATATAAAAGCAGTTTGCTTATGTTGTTAAAGAAAGGCTGGATTTGACATTAATAGATGCCCCATATGTTCTAAAGCTGGCACAAAGCATAAAAATAGATACCGTGGTTAAGAATATACAGTTCATATGTTGTAAAGGTTCATATAGGTTCACAACCCCGAAAAAAGATTTGTCTGGGCTTTTATGAGTTGCTGCTCACTTTTCTACTTCAAACAATTAACAGAAAATTTCACAGATATATTTTAATATAAGGTTTTTAAGGCTGTGGGGTTAATTTTTAAGTAACATGAGCCGAGATGCAGCAGCAAAGCTAGGCTAACACTATCTAGCTAGCAAGTTCATAAACCTGGTGTTAAACTGAGAGAAGCCACAAAAACAGTTTGAATAAGAATCAACATTTACTCATCAAATCAGTGTATCACATAAAGAATCACAGCAATGACAACAATAATCTCTTGAGCTGAAGCTTCTCTGGCCAAACCTCACCCTCAGCTCACTTCTCTCCTTCTCCGGCTCCAGCAGCAACTAAAATAGGGAAGGTATGATTAGACAATGCTTGCTGGCTGTGATAACCAGCCTCCCGACCACTGCTCCACCCCTGCAGCCGAGCAACAAACCACACTCCACCACAGACAGAATTAACCAGCATTGTTAAAAGAACAAAGGACAAACATTTCCTGGCTGCCTTAGCTTGTTATCAGCTCCCAACACACACTATTGATACATTTCCATGCATGAGTGTTGCGAACACAGACCTCTCTACCTTACCTGGAAACACTGGCTTGTGTTTAATATCACAAAACACAAACAAGGAATTTTTTGAAGTTTTTTGGAAGACAGGTTCAGAGTAACTTCTCATCAATCTGCAGACAACGTTGTGCTTTTTTTCCTGTGCCAGATACAAAAATGTGTACCTTATACACTCATCAGCAGTGTTGGTCAAGTTACTTGAAAAAAGTAATCAGTAACTAATTACTGATTACTTCCCCCAAAAAGTAATCCCATTACTTTACTGATTACTTTTTCAAAAGTAATTAATTACTTAGTTACTTAGTTACTTTTTAAAAACACAATTTACAACCTGAATAGGTGATAAAGCGATAGATCTTTCAGCCCAATTCTACTTTTTCTGCATAATCCATCATACAAAATGTAATCAAATGGAAAAGTCTCTTTTTAAAACTTGTTTTATTAGTTTTAATCTTTTACCTTTATGCATCAAGCAAAAATGTAATTATATGCAACATTCTCTGACTGGAAGAAATTTGTTTAACCCTTTGAAGCCAGTCGGAGCGGGCACGCTCTTTTTTGCGTAACTATTTTTAAATCCCAGTAGCACTGCAACCGCATAAGCTAGCGCAATAATTTTTTTTGCATATGAAACCGGAGGAGTTGTACTTACATCTTATACCATCAGCTTGTCCTAAGTCACAGTTTCCTTCCACATAAAGCTTTGCAAAAATTGCATAAAAAGAGCTTGCAGGAACAAAAACATAATATTCAAACACGCTTTGCCGAGCTGATCAGCTGTTCGTAACACTTCCCACATTGAAACAGACGTCAGCGCGAACGATCGCATGTCCACCATTTCCTGCCCAAAACCGGAAGTGACGTCATTTTCGCAGAAAATGAAGTTTTTTACTTGTAGGCCTTAAGAGCCTATACTGGTGTTTTTATAAGTCATGTTTGACTTTATGCTTTTCTGAATAGTTGCTGGGATGCTTAGAACTCGAATTGCACTGCTTAAAATAGTTTATTTTGATGCACCTGCTGTTTTCTTTGCAAATTTGCATCATAGGATTGTTTTTCGTTTTTCCTGCAGTATATAAAAATTGGTGTATCTCAAAAATAAAACTATGAAGACACTCACAATAAATTTCCTGTTGTTGTAAACTATTTTTTGCAACTTTTTTGTATTGAAAGTTTTGAGGGATAAGCCTCTTAAATTTCTCCAAGTAGAAACATATGTAAAAAAAACAAAAACGATTTTCAATTTTTTTTGTAGTTTATTGCACCTTTTTGCAATTAATGTAGTTACTATGGACTTAATGCATACATATTATTAAAATATGGGCTATAACAGTTGTATTGATGTATAGCAACTTGAAATGCTCCCAAAAATGGCACTACAGCATGTAAAAATATAAAGTAAGCTCTGGCAGACTTGGTTCTATGGTAGGTCTTAAAGGGTTAATATTTAAACCTATTTTCTGCACATTCCAGCACATAAAATAAAATATTTTTTGTGTTTACACTCAGTCTTTCAAAAAGATGCAAGTAAAACACAGCAGAAAATAAATAAAATCAAAGACTAGCTGTCCTGTTTCTCTATTTTCACCTGTAAAGCAGGAGTGTGGTAGGCGGAGGTGTGCTCTGGTGCAGGTGTGCCGCAGCGGTCAGTGGAAGAATCCATGAGTTTCTCTGTGAATTTCCCATTACGTCTGTTGTGAATTTTAGCACTACGGTTAGCATTTACAGGATATTGTTTTATAGTGACATTATGCAGGAAAACTCTGTCATTCAATAAGGCCCCTTTGTTTTAGTTATTTTTCTCTTTGACCCAAGAATTGATGTGTGAGAATCACAGGCTGGTACAAGGTTGAAATACCACAGAGATCACTCCCTCAGCTACATTAGTTTCTTAATCTTTTAGGAGACGCCTGTTGAAGGCCAGATGGTTTGTTTCAGATTTCACTAATGAAAGAACTCTTTGTTTTGTGCCTTGAAAATATGTCGCTGAGATAATCACAATTGTAGCTGAACTGATAAACTACACAAAGGATGCTTCTTCACCCAAGGTCAGGAAGACGCTCCCTTATCTTGGTCTGTACTGGTTTAAACTGATAATCTGCTGTCTCATGAATTTTACCCTCTATATAAACTGTTGTACTTGTGAATAAAGTTGAGTCAATTTGGGAAGACAACCTGAAGCAGTCTCTGTTTTCTTGTTCTCCCAAGCTGCTCCCGAGCTCGTACTAACACGCTGAATGGCATGCTTGAATATTACCTGAGAATATATTTGACTGTGTTACAGACTAAGGTACATTCTCTGCTGATAGACGTCCACGCCTCGAAGGAAGTCGATCCACGGATTAGGCCTTGGAAACCGTTTCCTTCAACGTCGTTGTGCACTTGGTGCTTGTTTAGGGGTTTTTTTCGGTGTAGAAAGAAGTTTTCTTCCCATGTACAATGGACGCCAATGTTTTTGTCACTTTTTATGGAATAAAACTTAAAGTAAGGTCAGTAGTTCCACGCTTTAAACGCTACACGCTCATACTCTCTCCCGCACTATATATATATTATCCATTGTTGATCTGCAGACAGCTGTTGTCACTAACATCGCACTCGCTTACGTCACTGTCATGAGACATTCTGCAAAAAAATCACGGTTTTAGTAACGCAGTAACGCAGCGTTCCTACGGGAAAGTAACGGTAATCTAATTACCGTTTTTGCAATAGTAATCCCTTACTTTACTCGTTACTTGAAAAAAGTTACAAGCAACGCGTTACTGCCCATCTCTGCTCATGAGTAATATGTATGGGACTAATATTGTTGGTAATGATGCTCCCACATAGCAGACAGGTCTGGCCCGGATTTGGTGTCAAGCTGGCACTGCTGGCTGACTTCTGGCATGGTAAGTTGTATGTCATCCAGATATGGGCCCGGCCTGGTGTAGATGGCACTGTTTATATGATGGCATGCCATATCTGGCCTGAAATAATAAGTTGAAATTTCGAGGAAAATAAGTCAAAATTTCGAGTTATGGATCCCTTTTTTTTGTGGCAGAAACAGGTTTCCATAGGATATTGATGTTATGTAACAATGATGATAAAAACAATAGAACATAATTTGATTGAGCAAAACCAATTTATTAACAACTATTAGTATAAATAAAACATTCATTCTGTTATCTTTCAATAACAAAAGTCATTAAAGCAGACCTGTGCCCAAACCTCTTCCACTAACAGATCCTTTTCTATGTCGTTGTCATCAGCTAGATGCACAGAGGCATCCTGACTACCTCCATCAGCCACATTTCAAGTCACTACAGTCTTTTCACGCTCCCCTGTTTCACAAGAGTCAAATATCTCTGAAGAACACCACAGCACTTTTTAGCTTTCTCATGCACATCCAAGTCATGTAGTTGCAGTACCTCAACCACAGCATTGTCCAACTTATTTTGAGCCGCTTGTCTGATGGATGCTGTGTTCTGCTGTTTTCACAACAAGTTGGTGCTGGGGGACCAAACACGAGGGATGGGCCACACTATGGTGAGGCTACAGAGCGTGTGTCGACAAATCCAGGAAGTCTTTGATGAAGCGCGTATCAAGGCTTACTTCTTTAAGGATAAGTGACAATTAAACATGTTTATCCTCTACAATATACAGGCCTTTATATAATATAAATCCTTAAGGATTCAAATTTTTGTTACATTTTAAAAGTTCAAACCTCAGAGACACTAATTCCATATGTGATGAAGAAAATCAACAATCTTCATTTTCAGAAACTGGAACCAGCTTTAAATGTGACTAAAATAATGATAAAACACTCAATTCTCTAATCATTGACATTGTACTCTCTAACGAAACATTTGTGAATGTCACAAAATCTGAGATTAAAGATTTTCTTCAACGAAACCAGACCTCTGGAATGTCTTTTTCAGTTTAATGTGAATCACTGAAAGCCTATCTTCGAGTCCATATTATCTCATTTTCCGCAGCAAGAAAAAAAGCTGACACTGAGCACTTGAAACAGCTATTAGATGGCATTTTGCAGCTAGATATAACTATAGTCACTCATTATTGGAAAGCATCCTTAAAGAATGTCAGGCCCTCAAAATCAAATTTGATCTTATTTCAACACAGCAAGCAGCGCGACTTATCCTAACGTCTAGATGTACTTTTTACGAGTAAGGAGAGAAAATCAGCAGAGTGTTAGCATATCAAAAACGTCAAAAGTCATCCAAACAGTTTATCTCTGTAATAGCTGATGATTTATATACTACAGAGTCAAGCCAAGATGAGTCTGCTATGGACACCTTCTGTAGTCGCCACAATATAACCACAGTTGACCCTAAACTGGTTACTGAACTCAAAAGGGACCTCTCCATCCAGGAGGTCATGATGGCGATTGGTGGAATGCAAAGTGGCAAGACCCCTGGACCAGATTGTTTCCCATCTGAATTTTTAAAAATGTTTTCTAATGAACTTGCACCACTTCTGCTGTCAGTCTTTTCAGAGTCCTATTCTTTTGGCACTCTCCTTCCAGTCATGCGAGAAGCGGTTGTCTTGCTCATTCTGAAAAAGAATAAAAACCCTCTCCAATGTAGCTCATACCTGCCGATTTCACTGTTAAACACCGATGCGAAGATTCTCGCAAACATTTTATCACAGCGCTTAGAGGTAGCGTTACCAACAATCATTTCCACAGACGAATCTGGCTTTATCAAGGGCAGATACTCTTTCTTTAACATTGGACGTTTCTTAAGTATAATTCTTGACTCTCCCTCAACTGATACACCTGATCTGGTCACTTGATGCTTGATGCACTTGATGAGAAGGCCTTTGATCGGGTGGAGTGGGACTACCTTTTCTATACTTTGAGAAGATTTGGCTTTGGCCCCAGATTCATATCATGGGTTAAAACTCTCTACAATTCACCAGTGGCAGCTGTGCATACTAATAATATGCTGCTTGTTATTTTAAATTCTATAAGAGCACTAGCCAGGGTTGCCCTATCTCCACATTTGTTTGTCCCCACTATAGAGCCCTTAGCATCAGCCATACAGCAAGATACTAGTATCAGTGGAGTCGTCTGAGGAGGCCAAGAATACAATGTTTCACTTTACGCAGACGATCTATCTCTTTATAACTGACCCCACACTAAACACCTCAAAACTACTAAGCTGTCTGCAAACGTTTGGTTCAATGTCTGGCTACAAAATAAATCCTCAGAAAAGTGAATTCATCCCAATCAGTACAGCTGCAAAAAATATCCCATCTAATTCAAAATCAATAATAAGAAGTTTAAATCCCTTGGAATCGGGATCTCCAGCTGTTACAAATATCTTTATAAAGCAAACTACCTGCCAATGTTGGAGAATCTGGAAAAAGGACATCCATTTCTGGAATTTATTATCCCTTTCCCTCTGTGGGAGGATTAACTTATTTCAAATGAATGTGTTGCCAAGGCTCCTTTCCCTATCCCTATATTTGTAACAAACATTTCTTCAGCCCTTTAGACAAGTTATGACAAGTTAATTGGAACAAGAAGAACCCACATTTAAGAAAGAACATCCTGCAAAGGCCATGTCCACAGGGTGGACTGGCTCTGCCTAACCTTCAGTTTTATTATTGGTCAGCCAATATTAGAGTACTGCTCCATTGGAGGTGTGACATTGATCATTTAGACTACATAGTCTTTCTCTCTTTGTACCAATTATTGGAAACAATATGTTTGCCCCCTCCTTGTTAGGTGGAGGCTTTCAGGTTTGGTGTAAAAATGGCATTCTGTCAATATAAGACCTTTATATAAGCAACAAATTTGCCTCTTTCAAGCAGCTGGTAAACAGGTGTTCAATACCCAAATATAATCTTTTTAGATATTTACAACTACAAAACTTTGTATCCTCGCATACTGATTGCTTCCCCTCTCATCCAAGTGGTGATAGTTTCAAAAGTTGCATTCGATCAGAAACAAATTATGGGTAACATATATAATAAACTAATCCAACACTAGCTCAACCACTCTTAATCATCTAAAGGTAAAGTGGGAAAAGGATTTACACGTTGAAATCTCAGGGGAAGACTGGCTGAAAATTATAAGAAGGATTTATTCATCTTCAATTTGCCAACGTCATACTGTTATTCAGTTTAAAATTGTACATCGACTACACTGGTCAAAGACTAAATTTCAAGACTTAGACCAGATCTGGATCCTACCTGTGACAAATGTGAGCAGGCTACAGCCACCCTTCTACATACGTTCTGGACATGTTCAATGCTTCATCAGTTTTGGAAATTAGTTTTCGCTACTCTTTCAAAGATTTTGGGATAGCCATTTGGTCCTTGTCCCTTACTTTATTTGGTACCGGGGAGTCTTCTTGTTGGTTTATGAAGTGTGTAAGTATCCTCCCCCATAAAAAGTGTTTCAGCTCGTATAGTGGCAGGATTACACCTGTTGATTCCCCTGCAGCAATGTGAAGCTTATTCACACTGCCCAAACCCACCACGTGAGCAGGGTCATGATATCATTTATGTCATGTGTTTTCCACGATCGCTCCCCTCCCATCCGGGAGGGGCTCAGAGTAGAGCAGCTGCTGCTCCACATCGAAAGGAGTCAGCTGAGGTGGTTCGGGCATCTGACAAGGATGCCCCCTGGGCGCCTCCTGGGTGAGGTGTTCCAGGCATGTCCCACCGGGAGGAGGCCCCGGGGCAGACCCAGGACACGCTGGAGAGATTATATCTCTCGGCTGGCCTGGGAACGCCTTGGTATTCCCCCGGATAAGCTGGAGGAGGTGGCTGGGGAGAGGGAGGTCTGGGCCTCTTTGCTTAGGCTGCTGCCCCCGCGACCCGGCCTCGGATAAAGCGGATGAAAATGGATGGATGGATGGATGGTTTTCCACGATCGCTATGAGACACAAATGCTCAGACTGTAAGTGTTAACACATCTTCTTATTTCATTCCCATCACATAAAAACACTAAGCAGTGGATGCCTGTTAAATGTTTGCTTCCCACACCAAAAGTTTCTGACTTTGTGCAACAGACTCGCTGTGATCTAGGGAATTGTGCACCACATATAACAGTTGTGTTACACTTTATTCTGCTTTAGCTGGAAGCTGATGAAGGACATTCAGAGAATGTGTCATTATTTCAAACTGGAAACTTAAGGCTGCAAACCCGTTTCAGAAATCCTCTAGATTGAATGAATCTCATTTGTTTCACTGTTTTTGATTCACTTCTTGAAACAGGGAAGGTATGGTTAGATGATACTTGTTGGGTGCAACAACCAGGCTCCCCTGAAACCACACCCTGAACCCACTGTTCAACCCCTCCCCTGCAGCTGAGCCACAAATTACACTGTGTCATCACTATAACTGCATGTGTACAATGTCGATATTGATGTTATGTAACAATGATGATAAAAAAAAACAATATGAGAACATAATTTGATTGAGCAAAACCTATTTATTAACAACTATTAGTGTAAATAAAACATTCATTCTGTTATCTTTTAATAGCAAAATAACATTAAAGCAGTGTCCAAACCTCCTCCAGATCCTTTTGTATGGTGCTGTCATCAGCTCGATGCACAGGTGACTAAAATAATGATAAAACAATCAATTCTCTAATCATTGACTAACTGATGAATCACTGCAGCTCCAATATATTGTTGCATTTGACAACCCACTACAGCAACTACAGAATAAAACCACTAACCAGACTGATGACAGATTTCAAACATGCTGAATATGAAGAGTAGTATCATTTAAACTCACATGATTATCAGCCATAAGAACAAATTCAGATTTATATTGATTTAAGGTATATAAATGTAAGTACAGTTTGAATCAGTGCAATATTATTTTCACACATCAATGGACCACTGAACTTCTCAGCTTCTAAAATGTAAAGCCTCATTTAGAAACTACACAAGTACATATAATGGTCAGGGATCAACATGAACCTGTCGTCTCTATTTGACTTTAATCAACTCTGCAGTGGCTCCAGCTGAAAAATAAAGCCAAAGACCAGCATAGAGCGGCTGAGTGAATGTGGTCTGGACTCTGTGGAGGAGAGTCATGGTTTCAGAGATGCTGTAGAAAGACAGAATACCTGCTCTGTGATCCAGGTACACGCCTACTCTGGAGGGCCGAGGACCTGAGAGGACAGTTTGGACATTGTTGTGCCAAAATTTAAAACCATTTGAGTCATAACGTAATGACCAAGATTTGTCATTGTATCCAAA
The DNA here is from genome assembly GCF_964374335.1 of Astatotilapia calliptera. NCBI lineage: Eukaryota > Metazoa > Chordata > Actinopteri > Cichliformes > Cichlidae > Astatotilapia > Astatotilapia calliptera. The sequence continues at coordinate 58,464,680 of NC_137424.1, forward strand.
TCCACATTCATCGCCCCACTCTGCTCTGCTGATATTCTTGTATGCGACTGCAACGCCAACTCCTCCTCCTCTCCACTCCACCTCCCAGTAACAACGTCCAGTCAGACTCTCTCTACTCAGGACCTGACACCATTCAGTGAATCTGTCTGGATGACGAGAATAAGACTGTTTTTTTTCCATAAATGTTACTTTTCTGTTCCCCTCAGATAATAACAGATATCTGTTTGCTGTGTTTGGATCCAGTGTGATTTGACGTGAATATTTTAAGAATCCAGCTCTGGTCTTTGGCTCTGCTGGTGACAGTAAAACATCCACTTCAGTGACTGTCAGTGAGATGTTTGTCCATTCCTCTCTCAGAATGTCCTGTAGTTTATCTCTGGTCTCTGACACAGCTGCTGTCACATCCTCAAAGTAGCTCAGAGGACGAATATTGATGCTGGATGAGTGTGTAGACTCACTGAGTGCTGACAGTGAGGGGTAGTTGTGTAGAAACTGGTTGTGATCCTCTGTGTGTGAGAGCTGCTCCAGCTCGCCGTCTTTCCTCTTCAGCTCAGCGATCTCCTGCTCCAGCTTCTCCTGAAGCTCTTTGACTCGACTCACTTCAGTTTCCTGCTGGGATCTGACCTGCTGCTTCACATCAGAGCTTCTTTTCTGGATGAGACGGATCAGCTCAGTGAACATCTTCTCACTGTCCTCCACTGCTTTATCAGCAGAGCCATTGATGGCCTCCACCTCCTGTTGAAGCAGCTTCACATCTTTCTCTCGCTCCTGGATTCTCTCCTGGATGTTTAGTCGTCTCACCTCGAGCTCCTTCTGCTTCTCAGTCCTTTCTGCTGCAGCTGGGACTGTTTCATGGCCTTTATGTTCATCCATTGTGCAGAGATAACAGATACTCTGCTGATCAGTACGACAGAAAATCTTCATCACCTCATCATGACGAGAGCAGATGTTCTCCTGGAGCTTCTTGGAGGGGGCCACCAGCTTGTGTTTCTTTAACGGAGCTGCATCATAGTGAGGTTGGAGGTGTTTCTCACAGTAAGAGGCCAGACAGACTAAACAGGACTTGATAGCTTTCAGCTTCCTCCCAGTGCAGACATCACAGGCCACATCTTTAGGTCCAGCATAGCAGTGATCAGCTGGAGCAGCTTGGAGTCCAGTCTTCTTCAGCTGCTCCACTAAAGCTGCTAACATGATGTTTTTCTCCAGGACAGGCCTCGGTGTGAAAGTTGTCCTGCACTGAGGGCAGCTGTGGATTCCCTTCCTGTCCTCTTCATCCCAGAAACTTTTAATACAGTTCCTGCAGTAGCTGTGTCCACAGGTTGTAGTCACCGGATCCTTCAGTAGATCTAAACAGATGGAACAAGAGAAGGTTTCTCGGTCCAGCTGAACTCCTTTCTGCGCCATTTCTCCTCTCAGTGTCAGTGACTGTGTGAGTTTCTCTTCCTTATAACTGAAACTAGTCTGATCTCTGATCTCAACAACATGTGTTTCTGCAGTGAATGGAGCCTGTCAGCTCTTACATGTCACCACATGTTGGTTACACCCATCTTCAAAGTGCAGATCTGAAGGCAAGGGAACGAGGAAACACGTGGACAGAGAGGAGGTGCTGTGTTTAAGAGCAGGAAGAAGAGGGAGGGTTATCAGGCTGTGCTTCATTCCAGGAAGAGGAGCAGTTAGAGAGCGATACTGTGTGTTTAACTTTTGTTTTATTTTCTGCTTACTTCAGTTTTTAAGCTTGTTAACCCTTTCTTCTACATAAATGAATTAAAAAAATCCAGTATCAATGAACACTGGACATAAATGTCTCATGGTTTTAGTCACATGACCAGATTCTAAACCTGTAACTGTCAGAGTCTGCTGCATTAATGAAAGCATATATATAGCATGGATATTGTGGCGAACTCAGACAAGGAGGAGATGGAGGTATCGTTTGGTCTTGCTTCCCGTGAGCTAGCCAGGGAGCACAGCCGTTTATTAACATTTGCAGAAGAACACTGCCGCTAGCTAACTGCTCAGCGCGGCAACAACAACAACAACACACAGGGCGCCCTCTGACCCCGGAAGGACACACCGTCACAGCGAGAGGGCGTCACCCATCACTATGGCAACATAAACAAAACATAACTGTACAAACAGAACCCCGAACAGCCCTGACCCGCTACAATATGTTAGCAGACATATTGTTGTTGTCCAATGTTGTTTTTTTATGTTGCTGTAACAAGATGAGGGCTGATAAATGCCACTGCATTGCTTTGAACAGCATAAAGTTGGTCTTCCTTGGTCTCTTGTGTTCTGAGGGCCTCTGGATGTCTGGAGTTTTGATCTCCTCCATACCTGCTTCATGCCCTGGGGGACGGGGCTGTTGCCCCCCCACACCCTCTAGCAGATCATTACATGAAGGAACCTTTTAAAAAAAACAAGCGCGTCCATGCTCACAGGTGTACACACGGGTGTTCACACACACAAACTACACCCTTTTTGGCTCCTACCTCAAAGCACACTGTGTTCTGTTGATCTTATGTGCTGCACAATAATGTTTAATATTTAGTATTTACTGTCATATTCCCATATATCATTGTGATGTTGTTTATTCTATTACTCTTGTTCTCTTCTGCTTGTTTTCCTTTTTCTTTCTCAACAGGTGATCCAGGTGATCGATATATGCATTTTCTTTTTCTTTTTTTTTTCCCTGCCCATTCTGTTGGTTTTTGTTTTTTGCCCTTCTCCCCCGTCCCTCTTCTCAGCTGTTTCTCTTTCCCTCTTTCTTTCTCCCCTTCTTTCCCCCAGTCAAGTCTGTCCCGTATTCAGCAAGTGAAAATAAAATAAACAATAAAAGGTGAATCAAATAGACCATTATGGCAAGGCTGGGATGGTCAATTTGGTAAAGTAAACCCGTTGGGCATCTTTCTTTGCCTTTAGACAATAATTCTGATGGCAAAAGAGCCAAACGGGACAGGCAAAAACAAACAAACAAAAAAAAAACAACAAAAAAAAAAACAACAGCAACAACAACACACAGGGCACCCTCTGACCCCGGAAGGACACACCGTCGCAGCGAGAGGGCGTCACCTGTCACTATGGCAACATAAACAAAACATAACTGTACAAACAGAACCCCGAACAGCCCTGACCCGCTACATAGCCCCCACCTAAGGGGTCAGTCGTCCCCGACGACCCCATTACCCCACACAAAGTCCTACAAATGTCCAGGTGCCTTCTTTTGGCGCACCGGCCGGTCACGACCGGCGGGGGAAAAGTCACTCGGGTCAGAACGTGGGGTGCCACCATCATCCCCTGCCCCGGCGTCTGCCGGAGCGAGCGGTCGGTACGGTGAGAGCCTGTCCCGGTGCAACACCACCATGCGCCCCGGGCCCGGCATGCGGATACGGTACACCATGTCTGTTAGCCGCTCCACGACCTCTGCCGGCCCTTGCCAGTGACTGCAGAGTTTGGGGGACACTCCTCTCTTGCGAACCGGGAAGTACACCCAAACCTTGTCGCCAGGCATGAAAACCCCCCCTCGGCACTTGGTGTCGTAGGCTCTTTTCTGTCGTACTCCGGCGCTGGCCTGGGCCTGGCGGGTGTAGTCATGAACCACCTGCAGCCGCTCCCTCAGCCTCCTGTAGTAGTCCGTCTCTGGCCCACCATCAATCTCCGGCTCGGGGGGGGACCCGAACACCAGATCCACAGGCGTCCGGAGCTCCCGTCCAAACATCAGAGCGGCAGGTGTGCACTGGCTGGACTCCTGCACCGCAGTCCAATACGACCAAAGGACCAGAGGCAGATATCGGTCCCAATCCCGCTGGTAGCGGCTGGTGAGAATGGCGAGCTGGGTGGCCAGCGTGCGGTTGAAGCGCTCAACCAAGCCATCGCTTTGTGGGTGGAGCGGTGTGGTTCTCGTCTTCTCCACCCCCAGTCGCCGGCAGATCTCCCCGAAGACCTTCGATTCGAAGTTACGCACCTGGTCACTGTGGAGCTCAGCCGGGACCCCAAAACGGGTGAACATCTCCTCCACCAGCTTCTCGGCCGTCGTCGTTGCGCTCTGGTCCGGCACCGCGTAGGCCTCTGGCCACTTCGTGAAATAGTCCATAGCCACCAACACATACCGGTTCCCTGACTCTGTGACGGGGAAAGGCCCTAGGACGTCCACTCCCACTCTTTCCATTGGGGCCCCCACCAGGTACTGCTGAAGGGGGGCAGTGGAGCGTTGGTTTGGGCCCTTCTGTGCCGTGCAGGTGTCACAGCAGTGCACATGAAGTTCCACATCCCGTCGACAGCCAGGCCAGTAGAACCGTCCCCTGAGGTGGCGGAGAGGTTTGGCGTTCCCATAGTGTCCTGCCCCCACCAAGCCGTGGACCAGCTCAAGCACCTGCGACCGCAGCGACCGAGGCACCAACAGCTGCAGGAGATCTCTGCCCTGACCGGGGGCCCGCCATCTCCGGTACAGGAGGCCGTCGTGGGTCTCCAGATTGTTGTGCTGGGAGTAGTAGGCCTTCACCTCGGGCTCCTCTCCCAACACCCCCATCCAGGCGGGGCATTGCGCCGCCTCTAGCCAGGCCCCCACCTGAACCAACGTCGCGTCGGCCTCCTGCTCCCGCTTCAGCTGCTGCGTTGTCAATGGGAGCCACCCCCCTCCGCCGGCTGTGGCCTGAGCAGTAGCCACCCCCAGCACCTCCTGAACCCCTTGATGAACCGACGGTAGTAGGAGGCTAGGCCCAGGAAGCTCCGCAGTTCTTGGACGTTGGAGGGAGTCGGGCAGTCCCGGACTGCAGCCACTTTTGCGGGGTCAGTGGCTACACCTCGAGCGCTGATCACATGGCCCAAGAACGTGGTCTCTCTCGCCAACAACCGGCATTTGAGGGGTTGAGCCGCAGCCCAGCTCGTCGGATGGCACTCAAGACCTCGCTCAGGTGAGACAGTGCACTGTCGAAGTCGCCACCGTGCACCAACAGGTCATCCAGGTACACAACGCAGCGGCTACGAGGGATATCCACGAGCACCCTCTCCATCAGCCTCTCAAACGTCGCTGGCGCATTGCAGAGCCCAAATGGCATGACCCTGAACTGCCACAGCCCCTGTCCAATGGTGAATGCAGTCTTACGGTGTGTTCACACCGAACGCGATAGAGGCGGCCAGAGCGTCAGGTTTACATGTAAAGTTAATGGAAAGGCGCGATGACCCGCGATTGTGGCTCCCGCAAAAATTCGGAAGCAGATTTGCGTCGCGAAAACGCCTGAAACGCGCGTCAGTGTAGCGCGTTTCAGGCGTTTGACTCGCGAAAAAAAAAACGCGTGTGAGTTTTTGTGTTGCATTTTGTGCATACGCGCGTTTCGCGTCTACCGCTCGAGTTGGAAAAATCTGAACTCCAGCGTCAAATCGCGCCGCGACAACCAATCAGGAGCTTGGTGACGTGGCTGTTACCTAGGTCAAAGGGGCAGATCCAGCCAAAGCCTTTCATACTTCAATGGAAGGAAGGCTAATCAATGCCATAGCAAACAACCCGGAGCTCTACGACACCAGCTGCTTTCTGTACCGAGACAGGAATATAAAGGACCGAGCTTGGAGGAAGATATGTGAAGAGATCGGGCAACCTGGTAAGTTCATTCATTTCTCTTAAGTTTTCTCTAAAGTTTTCGCTGACCCGGGGAAGCTGCACAAAAGCTAGCAAGCCACCGCTATTTTCCCTCTGACATACAAATACCGTTCTGCTTTTATGCATGTTGTCATTTAGGAATATATTTTGTTTATTAATAAACAGCACACAGTGGTCCCGCTGTTCATCTGTCACTGCTTCGCTTTTTCGCTGATTTTCTTTTTCTATTTTTTTTTTTTTTGCACCGTACAGCATTGCATTCTGCAGCCTGATTGACAAATCTCCTTCGTGTCGTGTCTCCTGCGCTTGCCAAATTTATCATGTTTGGTTTTGATAACTATCACGTCCAATAGAAAAAACAGCACAAAAATACCCATAACTATGAGCCTCATTCGGAAATACACACCTGCACCGCGAGGGAAAAAGGTGCACGAAAGTGGCAGGCAGATGAAGACAAACCGCGGCATAATAATACTTTTACGTTTTGCAATCTACAAAGGTTTGCACTTTGAGAATCAATTGTGAGAACTGTGACCAATGTTCATGTGTGTGGGGAAAACAGTGTATAAAGTGCGTGACCAGGGGCTAGTTATTCTGAGAACCCCTGCTGCAATAAATGAGGGACCACTGTCTACTCTGATTATTATATTCAACCTGTTAACATTTAATACTGTATTGATAGAACCAACTGATTCTGAAGCAGAGCATCCCCGGTCCCTGAGCTCCTGCTGCTGCACCCACAGGTATGTACAGCAAGCACTGATACCTTTTTAGTCGGTGGGATTGCCTTGTGATCACCTTTACTAAATATCTACAACCAATCTGATTATATCCTGTTTTTGTTTTGTTTGTTTTTTTCAATGTTGAAATTAAAATCTAGTAGCAGCCTTCTCATTTCTTTGTGTTTTGTGCTGTTTTACAGGCCCACAGGGGAGGACGGCTCCGAGGCAGATGAGGGACGGGTCCCAGGACGGTCCATCGGCGGTGGAGCTGGCCATCCTGGAGTCCCTGAAGAGGCCACGCCAGTCTCCAATGGAGCATTTCCTCCTCAGCCTTGTTCCTGCTCTGGAGAGCAGCTGGGTCCTTTTTATTCCTGTCTCTCTGTAAATTCTTATATTTTATATATTTATGTTTAATGTTTTTCTGTTTGAGAATTTTAATATTATTTCAAATAAATGTTTATAATGACTAATGTCTCAGTTCTACTACACAGCAAATGTTGGCACACGACTTGACACATGTAGAATTTATTTCATATTATACTAATGACAAAATATACTAATACAGTGGGATGCAAAGGTTTGGGCAACCTTGTTAATAGACATCATTTTCCTGTATAAATCATTGGTTGTTACAATAAAAAATGTCAGTTAAATATGTCATACAGGAGACAGACACAGTGATACTTGAGAAGTGAAAAGAAGTTTACTGGATTTACAAAAAGTGTGCAATAATTGTTTAAACAAAATCAGGCAGGTCCATAAATTTGGGCACCACAAAAAATAAATGAAATAAATATTTAGTGTATATCAATGTGTGTGTCTCCTATATGATATATGGGGTGCCTTTGTCTGGACGTGCTTCCCATCCAGAGCTGCACAGCACAGAGGAAAGTTCAGACGCTCCTGGAATCCCTCTGTGATGGACCGCCAGTCTCCAGGTGAAGGCACAGCCATGAAGTCGTCCACTAGACAGTCCCAGATGGCCGTCGCTACCTGGGGGGTGATCTGACACCCCGACTCTGAAACTGAACGCTTGGTCCTGAAGGAGTCCCCGGTGACAAGGAACCTGGACAAAATTGTTCAAAATCAGTATTATGTGTACTGCAGTTACAAAATACATTATTCAAATTCCAAAATACTTTTGTGATGTCAGATTTAAATCAAAACTTAAATCTTACATAAAACATTTTGTAATTACAAGGATAATTACAAAATGTATTGTAACCCCTATAGACATGGTTACTAGTATTTTCTTGTTTTTACCTGGTATTATTATTTCCGACACCCCTTGAACACACTTTGATTTTCCGTAGTTCAGTGAATGCAACAAAAGCACGTTGCTGCATTAAGCTAGGCAAAACGGAGCAAGACACCGAGAGCAAATAACAAGCTACACAAGGCCTTTATGTGTTTTACTCTCGACCAAAACCAGGCAGAGCGTGTATTTGTTTCTTGGGAATTCCGACTGGTTTTTTGTGATCCTGGATCTGAAGTGGTTCTGGATATGGATGGCGAGCCAGACCCTGTGAAAACTCTTGGCGAATCCAAAAGCAGTGTGGCCAGCTGTTCTGGATGCAGGAGTAGAGCTACAGTCTGAATTACTTCGAATCGCAGGATTTCAGATAAGCAAGAGCAAAAACTGCTTACTTCATACGGATTGTTTCTCTGGGAAACTATTGAACTCCCAATATCCTGCTCATCAGGAGTCAGGTCTAAAGAGACTACTTATTTTATTTTATTTTATTTTGTTGTTATTTTCAAAAGAGCGCTCTTCTCTGTTGATCTTCTGTTAATTTTCTATGCTGTTTACATTGGATTATTGCACCACTGTAACATTGTAATAAATCTGCCGGCTGTTCAACACTCAATTCTCTCAAATTTATTTTACTCCTCTCGAATCTAGTCTATAAGTTTAACCCTACTATACTAAGCAGGTGTTACATAAAAGTGGCGAGCCAGCCAGGAGGAGTTTGGCTATTTAATGCCTTTAATCCAATCATTGGCACACAGTTGGCAGTTTTATGACAATTTTTGCACATTTTTCCACTGAAGTAACATGGATGTCATTGAACGTGAACGTATCAAGGTACCAAATGCTGTACTAATCAGTGGGTTTTCTGGTACAGAGACTGATGAAGAAGTTGTTAAGTTTTTGCAACACTATGGTTCTATTGCACGAACAGTGAAAATTGCTAGTTCTGACCCTGACTTTAAAGATACAGTTATAGTTGAGTTTGAGTATGGCACAGCCATTGAGTCGATTCAGGGTGAACTACCCTGTCACAGAACAACATCTGACCCAAATGTAGTTCACAGCATCCAACTCTTATCCCCAATTTACAGTGCTAAGCTAACGGCTAGTACTACAGAGTCTTACCTTTCTAATTTAAAGGGTATTGCTAAGGTGAGTGGGGTAGATTATGAGAAAATGCTACTTAGTGAACTTAACAAACTTCAGGCCTCTGCTGGGGAAAGGGAGGGTACAGCCCCCTCTAAGGTCATTTCAGTAGATGACCCAGTCCCTTCAATACCTGGTTCTGTTTTGAGACGACCAAGCAGTGAAACTATCCCACCCACTCTGACCACTGACACCATCAATCCTTCCCTTACTGACAGACCAGCTCCTATTTTGAACCCTGAACACTTGACCACACCTGAAGTCCAGAGGGTCATTGTGGAGCACATTGTCAAAAGTACTGATATGTCCCAATCCTATCCAAGCTCTGTAAAATTCAGGTCCTTTTCTGGAAAAACTCCATGCCCTAATACGGAGGTTGACTATGACACTTGGCGAAGTCATGTTGAGTTTTATCTTGCAGATTCTTCTGTTCCTGAAAGACAAGTAGTACGGAAGATCATTGACAGCCTCTTACCGCCAGCTGCAAACATTGTTAAACAATTGGGTCCCTTGTCCAGCCTCAAAGACTTTTTGAGCTTGCTTGATTCTGCATATGGAACTGTAGATGACGTTGATGAGCTGTTCGCAAAATTCTTGAGTACAAACCAAAATGCTGGCGAAAAACCTTCAGCCTATGTGCACAGGCTGCAGACTACCCTTGACAAAGTTGTAAAAGGGGGAGGAGTCCCAGTTAGTGATTTCGATCAGCAGCTTTTGAAGCAGTTCTGTAGGGGATGCTGGGATGATAACCTAATCGCTAGCCTCCATCTAGAGCAAAAGAAATCCAGTCCACCCTCCTTTTCTGAGCTGCTTTTACTCTTGCGAACAGAGGAAGATAAGCAGGCAGCCAAGTCAACTCGCATGAAGCAGCACTTGGGAATTTCAAAAGTAAAGGTGCAGTCCAATCCTTTAAATGTTTACCCAACCACTGAGTTTCAAGCTGCTGCTGCTACTGACAGCTCCGCTCAAGCATCTGCCAAGAAACTGCAAAAACAAATTGCTCAACTGCAAGAACAGTTAAGTTCCTTAAAAGCTTCAATGGAAACCATGGTTGCAAAGAAACCTCAGGCAAAGTTCCCAAAAGCTGTAAAGAAACAGCAGCTAAAGGAGGCACAAACACAGAACTCTCCGTTGAAAAATGAAGGCTTTGGCAAAAACAAAAAGCCTCGCCCATGGTTCTGCTTTAACTGTGGCGAGGATGGCCATATAGCTCCCTCTTGTGACAATGAGCCGAATCCCAGTACTGTTGAAGCCAAGCGGAAAGAGCTAAGGGTAAAACAAAAAGCTTGGGAAGACCAATGTGACTCTGATTTAAACTAGTTCCTGTTTCAGTTGAGGGACAAACTGGAACTAGAAGCGACAAAAGTCCCACTCAAAACCGCCCAACAAAAAAGTGTTGTGTACGAACAAGTATGCGTCATTCCAGCTTTCCAAAGGGCTTAATTGGCAAGAAGTGCACAGCTAATGTCAACATAGCTGGAGTGAGTTGCAATTCTTTGTTAGACTCTGGGTCGCAAGTAACGACTATTTCACACTCATTTTACCAGAGACATTTGTCTGATCTTCCCATCCAGCCAATCAGTGACTTAGATGTTGAGGGTGCAAATGGACAAGTTGTACCTTATCTAGGGTATGTAGAAGTTCCAATTGGCTTTCCAAAGGAGTTTGTTGAGTCTGAGCCCCAAATTTCTACATTAGCTCTCATTGTCCCTGATTTACGTTCCAGCACAGACTTACCAGTTTTAATTGGTACAAATGCCCTTGATGTTTTATATGAGGAACACTGTAGGGATACTCCTATTTCATCAGCTGTCTATGGCTATAGTCAGATTTTAAAAATCCTTGAACATAGACATGAAACAAAAAGCACAGGAAAGCTTGGACTAATGACACTGAAGGGCAACACACCTTACGTAATACCAGCTCATGAAAGGGTTTGCCTAGAGAGTTACGCCCACCTAAATTCACCAACCACTGACAGATGGGCAGTTGTAGAGCAGCCAACTTCCTCAGCCCTTCCGGGAGGAATCTTTGTCGATTGCTGCCTTATCACAGTGCCACGTCAAAGTCCTTACAAGCATCCTATTTGGATCAGAAACGAAACCGATCATGACATCATCCTTCCTGGCAACTGCGTTCTTGCTGAACTACACATTGCAGACCAAGTCCTTGAAACTCAAACCACGTCGAGTGCAAACTCTGCAGGCTGTTGCAGCCTGTCTGCAGACTCATGTTCATTACCCAGTGACCAGTTGACCTTTGATTTTGGCGATTCACCTCTGCCCAAGGAATGGGAAAGTCGGGTCACGCAGAGTCTTAGTGCCTACCGTGACGTTTTTGCATGCCACGATCTCGACTTTGGCCATGCCACTAAAGTTAAGCATAAGATCAAGCTTAAAGACGAAACGCCTATAAAACAGAGATCGCGGCCCATTCATCCAAATGACTACGAAGCAGTCAGGAAACACCTTAAAATGCTTCTCGATGCTGGGGTAATAAGACAGTCAGAATCTCCCTTCTCATTCCCCATCGTTGTAGTCAAGAAAAAGAATGGTGAGGTACGCCTCTGTGTGGATTACCGCAAGCTTAATGTGCAAACGGTAAAAGATGCTTACGCGTTGCCAAACCTCGAAGAGACCTTCTCCGCCCTATCTGGTTCAAACTGGTTTTCTGTCATGGACTTGAAGTCAGGCTATTACCAGATAGAGATGGAGGAGGAGGATAAAGCCAAAACAGCCTTCGTATGCCCACTGGGGTTTTATGAGTTCAATCGAATGCCCCAAGGCATCACAAATGCTCCCAGCACCTTTCAGAGGTTAATGGAGAGGTGTATGGGAGACATTAATCTCAAGGAGGTACTCGTCTTCCTAGACGATTTGATTGTTTTCTCAGACTCCCTCGAGCAACATGAACAGAGGCTAAAGCATGTTTTGGACCGTCTTCGTGAATATGGCTTAAAGTTGTCCCCGAAAAAATGTCGCTTTTTCCAGACATCAGTTAAATATTTGGGCCATATTGTCTCCAAAAATGGTGTGCAAACAGATCCTGAAAAGGTTGCTACTATCAAGACCTGGCCAGTGCCACAAAACTTGAAACAGCTGAAGTCATTCTTAGGGTTCACAGGCTATTATCGCCGATTTGTTAAGGACTATTCAAAGATAGTCCGGCCCTTAAACGATCTCACATGTGGCTATCCACCTCTCAGAAAAGGCCAGAAGCAATCAGGCACTTCCAAATATCTCAATCCTCGAGAACCCTATGCAGACAGATGGACGCCTGTTTGTCAGTCAGCCTTTGAATGCATTAAGGAGAAGTTAACATCATCCCCTGTATTGGGGTTTGCAGATCCAAAGCTCCAATATGCTCTGCACACTGACGCTAGTACCACGGGCCTGGGTGCCGCTCTTTATCAGGAGCAGGATGGTAAAATGCGCGTCATTGCCTATGCTAGTAGGGGATTGACACCAAGCGAGACCAGATATCCAGCTCATAAGCTAGAATTTCTAGCTCTGAAATGGTCCATTGTCGAAAAATTCCATGATTACCTTTACGGTAACGAGTTCATCGTTGTAACGGATAACAACCCGCTTACATATATTCTGACCACGGCAAAACTTGACGCAGCGAGTTATCGCTGGTTAGCAGCGTTGTCTACCTTCAACTTCCAAATCAAATACAGAGCTGGGAAGGCTAACCAGGATGCCGACGGCCTATCACGGAGGCCTCATCAAACTCTGGCTGCAGATAGTGTGACATTGGAAGAGGAAAACAGGATTCAACAACTCACCTCACGCCTTCTCGGATCCCTTCCAAGCTCTAACAGTGTATGCCCTGACACTGTAGCAGCTATATGTAATAAGCATCTTCTCAATGAGAACAGTGAGAACTCACCTTGTGTCATTCTGGTTGAGTCCTTGGCTATGAGTGCTGATGCCATTCCTGATGCATACAGTGATGCTGAAACATCTGGTCAAGTAGCTGCTCCCTTGTTTTCTGAGCATGAGCTTAAAGAACACCAAAGATCTGACCCAAGCATAAACCACGTCATTCAGTTACTAGAATCTGGTGCTGATGTTCCATGCGAAAACAGGTCTGAAACATTTGACATAAAACTGATGCTCAGAGAATGGAAACGTTTTGAAATGAGAAATGGCCTTCTGTATAGGAAACGACAGTGTGACTCAGTTACAACTTACCAGCTTGTACTCCCTGTCTCTCTTAGGTCTACTGTTCTCAAGCTGCTCCATGATGATATGGGTCATATGGGGTGGGAGAGGACTCATGATCTAGTGAGGGCAAGATTTTATTGGCCTAAGATGGGTGCTGATATTGAGACTAAAATAAAGAACTGTGGTCGTTGTGTTAGAAGGAAGTCCTTGCCTGAAAAAGCAGCACCACTGGTTAACATCAAAACCACACGCCCAATGGAATTGGTGTGTATGGACTTTCTTTCTATTGAACCCGACAGTAAGAGTACCAAAGACGTGTTGGTCATCACAGATCATTTCACGAAATATGCAGTGGCCTTGCCCACCCGAGACCAAAAGGCAACCACTGTGGCCAAAAATCTTTGGGAAAACTTTTTAGTTCACTATGGGTTCCCCGAACGCCTCCATAGTGACCAGGGGAGGGATTTTGAGTCACATGTTATTAGGGAATTGTGCTCAACCACAGGCATTAAAAAAGTAAGGACCAGTCCTTATCACCCGAGAGGTAACCCCGTTGAGCGATTCAATCGCACCCTGCTTGGTATGCTGGGCACCCTGAAGGATGAGCAAAAGATTCATTGGCGTGATTTTGTCAAGCCTCTTACCCACGCCTACAACTGTTCAAAGAGTGAGGTTACTGGTTTTAGCCCTTACGAGCTAATGTTTGGTCGAAAACCCAAGTTACCAGTCGACCTTGCTTTGTGGGTGGAGCGGTGTGGTTCTCGTCTTCTCCACCCCCAGTCGCCGGCAGATCTCCCCGAAGACCTTCGATTCGAAGTTACGCACCTGGTCACTGTGGAGCTCAGCCGGGACCCCAAAACGGGTGAACATCTCCTCCACCAGCTTCTCGGCCGTCGTCGTTGCGCTCTGGTCCGGCACCGCGTAGGCCTCTGGCCACTTCGTGAAATAGTCCATAGCCACCAACACATACCGGTTCCCTGACTCTGTGACGGGGAAAGGCCCTAGGACGTCCACTCCCACTCTTTCCATTGGGGCCCCCACCAGGTACTGCTGAAGGGGGGCAGTGGAGCGTTGGTTTGGGCCCTTCTGTGCCGTGCAGGTGTCACAGCAGTGCACATGAAGTTCCACATCCCGTCGACAGCCAGGCCAGTAGAACCGTCCCCTGAGGTGGCGGAGAGGTTTGGCGTTCCCATAGTGTCCTGCCCCCACCAAGCCGTGGACCAGCTCAAGCACCTGCGACCGCAGCGACCGAGGCACCAACAGCTGCAGGAGATCTCTGCCCTGACCGGGGGCCCGCCATCTCCGGTACAGGAGGCCGTCGTGGGTCTCCAGATTGTTGTGCTGGGAGTAGTAGGCCTTCACCTCGGGCTCCTCTCCCAACACCCCCATCCAGGCGGGGCATTGCGCCGCCTCTAGCCAGGCCCCCACCTGAACCAACGTCGCGTCGGCCTCCTGCTCCCGCTTCAGCTGCTGCGTTGTCAATGGGAGCCACCCCCCTCCGCCGGCTGTGGCCTGAGCAGTAGCCACCCCCAGCACCTCCTGAACCCCTTGATGAACCGACGGTAGTAGGAGGCTAGGCCCAGGAAGCTCCGCAGTTCTTGGACGTTGGAGGGAGTCGGGCAGTCCCGGACTGCAGCCACTTTTGCGGGGTCAGTGGCTACACCTCGAGCGCTGATCACATGGCCCAAGAACGTGGTCTCTCTCGCCAACAACCGGCATTTGAGGGGTTGAGCCGCAGCCCAGCTCGTCGGATGGCACTCAAGACCTCGCTCAGGTGAGACAGTGCACTGTCGAAGTCGCCACCGTGCACCAACAGGTCATCCAGGTACACAACGCAGCGGCTACGAGGGATATCCACGAGCACCCTCTCCATCAGCCTCTCAAACGTCGCTGGCGCATTGCAGAGCCCAAATGGCATGACCCTGAACTGCCACAGCCCCTGTCCAATGGTGAATGCAGTCTTACGGTGTGTTCACACCGAACGCGATAGAGGCGGCCAGAGCGTCAGGTTTACATGTAAAGTTAATGGAAAGGCGCGATGACCCGCGATTGTGGCTCCCGCAAAAATTCGGAAGCAGATTTGCGTCGCGAAAACGCCTGAAACGCGCGTCAGTGTAGCGCGTTTCAGGCGTTTGACTCGCGAAAAAAAAAACGCGTGTGAGTTTTTGTGTTGCATTTTGTGCATACGCGCGTTTCGCGTCTACCGCTCGAGTTGGAAAAACTTTACTAAATATCTACAACCAATCTGATTATATCCTGTTTTTGTTTTGTTTGTTTTTTTCAATGTTGAAATTAAAATCTAGTAGCAGCCTTCTCATTTCTTTGTGTTTTGTGCTGTTTTACAGGCCCACAGGGGAGGACGGCTCCGAGGCAGATGAGGGACGGGTCCCAGGACGGTCCATCGGCGGTGGAGCTGGCCATCCTGGAGTCCCTGAAGAGGCCACGCCAGTCTCCAATGGAGCATTTCCTCCTCAGCCTTGTTCCTGCTCTGGAGAGCAGCTGGGTCCTTTTTATTCCTGTCTCTCTGTAAATTCTTATATTTTATATATTTATGTTTAATGTTTTTCTGTTTGAGAATTTTAATATTATTTTCAAATAAATGTTTATAATGACTAATGTCTCAGTTCTACTACACAGCAAATGTTGGCACACGACTTGACACATGTAGAATTTATTTCATATTATACTAATGACAAAATATACTAATACAGTGGGATGCAAAGGTTTGGGCAACCTTGTTAATAGACATCATTTTCCTGTATAAATCATTGGTTGTTACAATAAAAAATGTCAGTTAAATATGTCATACAGGAGACAGACACAGTGATACTTGAGAAGTGAAAAGAAGTTTACTGGATTTACAAAAAGTGTGCAATAATTGTTTAAACAAAATCAGGCAGGTCCATAAATTTGGGCACCACAAAAAATAAATGAAATAAATATTTAGTGTATATCAATGTGTGTGTCTCCTATATGATATATGGGGTGCCTTTGTCTGGACGTGCTTCCCATCCAGAGCTGCACAGCACAGAGGAAAGTTCAGACGCTCCTGGAATCCCTCTGTGATGGACCGCCAGTCTCCAGGTGAAGGCACAGCCATGAAGTCGTCCACTAGACAGTCCCAGATGGCCGTCGCTACCTGGGGGGTGATCTGACACCCCGACTCTGAAACTGAACGCTTGGTCCTGAAGGAGTCCCCGGTGACAAGGAACCTGGACAAAATTGTTCAAAATCAGTATTATGTGTACTGCAGTTACAAAATACATTATTCAAATTCCAAAATACTTTTGTGATGTCAGATTTAAATCAAAACTTAAATCTTACATAAAACATTTTGTAATTACAAGGATAATTACAAAATGTATTGTAACCCCTATAGACATGGTTACTAGTATTTTCTTGTTTTTACCTGGTATTATTATTTCCGACACCCCTTGAACACACTTTGATTTTCCGTAGTTCAGTGAATGCAACAAAAGCACGTTGCTGCATTAAGCTAGGCAAAACGGAGCAAGACACCGAGAGCAAATAACAAGCTACACAAGGCCTTTATGTGTTTTACTCTCGACCAAAACCAGGCAGAGCGTGTATTTGTTTCTTGGGAATTCCGACTGGTTTTTTGTGATCCTGGATCTGAAGTGGTTCTGGATATGGATGGCGAGCCAGACCCTGTGAAAACTCTTGGCGAATCCAAAAGCAGTGTGGCCAGCTGTTCTGGATGCAGGAGTAGAGCTACAGTCTGAATTACTTCGAATCGCAGGATTTCAGATAAGCAAGAGCAAAAACTGCTTACTTCATACGGATTGTTTCTCTGGGAAACTATTGAACTCCCAATATCCTGCTCATCAGGAGTCAGGTCTAAAGAGACTACTTATTTTATTTTATTTTATTTTGTTGTTATTTTCAAAAGAGCGCTCTTCTCTGTTGATCTTCTGTTAATTTTCTATGCTGTTTACATTGGATTATTGCACCACTGTAACATTGTAATAAATCTGCCGGCTGTTCAACACTCAATTCTCTCAAATTTATTTTACTCCTCTCGAATCTAGTCTATAAGTTTAACCCTACTATACTAAGCAGGTGTTACATAAAAGTGGCGAGCCAGCCAGGAGGAGTTTGGCTATTTAATGCCTTTAATCCAATCATTGGCACACAGTTGGCAGTTTTATGACAATTTTTGCACATTTTTCCACTGAAGTAACATGGATGTCATTGAACGTGAACGTATCAAGGTACCAAATGCTGTACTAATCAGTGGGTTTTCTGGTACAGAGACTGATGAAGAAGTTGTTAAGTTTTTGCAACACTATGGTTCTATTGCACGAACAGTGAAAATTGCTAGTTCTGACCCTGACTTTAAAGATACAGTTATAGTTGAGTTTGAGTATGGCACAGCCATTGAGTCGATTCAGGGTGAACTACCCTGTCACAGAACAACATCTGACCCAAATGTAGTTCACAGCATCCAACTCTTATCCCCAATTTACAGTGCTAAGCTAACGGCTAGTACTACAGAGTCTTACCTTTCTAATTTAAAGGGTATTGCTAAGGTGAGTGGGGTAGATTATGAGAAAATGCTACTTAGTGAACTTAACAAACTTCAGGCCTCTGCTGGGGAAAGGGAGGGTACAGCCCCCTCTAAGGTCATTTCAGTAGATGACCCAGTCCCTTCAATACCTGGTTCTGTTTTGAGACGACCAAGCAGTGAAACTATCCCACCCACTCTGACCACTGACACCATCAATCCTTCCCTTACTGACAGACCAGCTCCTATTTTGAACCCTGAACACTTGACCACACCTGAAGTCCAGAGGGTCATTGTGGAGCACATTGTCAAAAGTACTGATATGTCCCAATCCTATCCAAGCTCTGTAAAATTCAGGTCCTTTTCTGGAAAAACTCCATGCCCTAATACGGAGGTTGACTATGACACTTGGCGAAGTCATGTTGAGTTTTATCTTGCAGATTCTTCTGTTCCTGAAAGACAAGTAGTACGGAAGATCATTGACAGCCTCTTACCGCCAGCTGCAAACATTGTTAAACAATTGGGTCCCTTGTCCAGCCTCAAAGACTTTTTGAGCTTGCTTGATTCTGCATATGGAACTGTAGATGACGTTGATGAGCTGTTCGCAAAATTCTTGAGTACAAACCAAAATGCTGGCGAAAAACCTTCAGCCTATGTGCACAGGCTGCAGACTACCCTTGACAAAGTTGTAAAAGGGGGAGGAGTCCCAGTTAGTGATTTCGATCAGCAGCTTTTGAAGCAGTTCTGTAGGGGATGCTGGGATGATAACCTAATCGCTAGCCTCCATCTAGAGCAAAAGAAATCCAGTCCACCCTCCTTTTCTGAGCTGCTTTTACTCTTGCGAACAGAGGAAGATAAGCAGGCAGCCAAGTCAACTCGCATGAAGCAGCACTTGGGAATTTCAAAAGTAAAGGTGCAGTCCAATCCTTTAAATGTTTACCCAACCACTGAGTTTCAAGCTGCTGCTGCTACTGACAGCTCCGCTCAAGCATCTGCCAAGAAACTGCAAAAACAAATTGCTCAACTGCAAGAACAGTTAAGTTCCTTAAAAGCTTCAATGGAAACCATGGTTGCAAAGAAACCTCAGGCAAAGTTCCCAAAAGCTGTAAAGAAACAGCAGCTAAAGGAGGCACAAACACAGAACTCTCCGTTGAAAAATGAAGGCTTTGGCAAAAACAAAAAGCCTCGCCCATGGTTCTGCTTTAACTGTGGCGAGGATGGCCATATAGCTCCCTCTTGTGACAATGAGCCGAATCCCAGTACTGTTGAAGCCAAGCGGAAAGAGCTAAGGGTAAAACAAAAAGCTTGGGAAGACCAATGTGACTCTGATTTAAACTAGTTCCTGTTTCAGTTGAGGGACAAACTGGAACTAGAAGCGACAAAAGTCCCACTCAAAACCGCCCAACAAAAAAGTGTTGTGTACGAACAAGTATGCGTCATTCCAGCTTTCCAAAGGGCTTAATTGGCAAGAAGTGCACAGCTAATGTCAACATAGCTGGAGTGAGTTGCAATTCTTTGTTAGACTCTGGGTCGCAAGTAACGACTATTTCACACTCATTTTACCAGAGACATTTGTCTGATCTTCCCATCCAGCCAATCAGTGACTTAGATGTTGAGGGTGCAAATGGACAAGTTGTACCTTATCTAGGGTATGTAGAAGTTCCAATTGGCTTTCCAAAGGAGTTTGTTGAGTCTGAGCCCCAAATTTCTACATTAGCTCTCATTGTCCCTGATTTACGTTCCAGCACAGACTTACCAGTTTTAATTGGTACAAATGCCCTTGATGTTTTATATGAGGAACACTGTAGGGATACTCCTATTTCATCAGCTGTCTATGGCTATAGTCAGATTTTAAAAATCCTTGAACATAGACATGAAACAAAAAGCACAGGAAAGCTTGGACTAATGACACTGAAGGGCAACACACCTTACGTAATACCAGCTCATGAAAGGGTTTGCCTAGAGAGTTACGCCCACCTAAATTCACCAACCACTGACAGATGGGCAGTTGTAGAGCAGCCAACTTCCTCAGCCCTTCCGGGAGGAATCTTTGTCGATTGCTGCCTTATCACAGTGCCACGTCAAAGTCCTTACAAGCATCCTATTTGGATCAGAAACGAAACCGATCATGACATCATCCTTCCTGGCAACTGCGTTCTTGCTGAACTACACATTGCAGACCAAGTCCTTGAAACTCAAACCACGTCGAGTGCAAACTCTGCAGGCTGTTGCAGCCTGTCTGCAGACTCATGTTCATTACCCAGTGACCAGTTGACCTTTGATTTTGGCGATTCACCTCTGCCCAAGGAATGGGAAAGTCGGGTCACGCAGAGTCTTAGTGCCTACCGTGACGTTTTTGCATGCCACGATCTCGACTTTGGCCATGCCACTAAAGTTAAGCATAAGATCAAGCTTAAAGACGAAACGCCTATAAAACAGAGATCGCGGCCCATTCATCCAAATGACTACGAAGCAGTCAGGAAACACCTTAAAATGCTTCTCGATGCTGGGGTAATAAGACAGTCAGAATCTCCCTTCTCATTCCCCATCGTTGTAGTCAAGAAAAAGAATGGTGAGGTACGCCTCTGTGTGGATTACCGCAAGCTTAATGTGCAAACGGTAAAAGATGCTTACGCGTTGCCAAACCTCGAAGAGACCTTCTCCGCCCTATCTGGTTCAAACTGGTTTTCTGTCATGGACTTGAAGTCAGGCTATTACCAGATAGAGATGGAGGAGGAGGATAAAGCCAAAACAGCCTTCGTATGCCCACTGGGGTTTTATGAGTTCAATCGAATGCCCCAAGGCATCACAAATGCTCCCAGCACCTTTCAGAGGTTAATGGAGAGGTGTATGGGAGACATTAATCTCAAGGAGGTACTCGTCTTCCTAGACGATTTGATTGTTTTCTCAGACTCCCTCGAGCAACATGAACAGAGGCTAAAGCATGTTTTGGACCGTCTTCGTGAATATGGCTTAAAGTTGTCCCCGAAAAAATGTCGCTTTTTCCAGACATCAGTTAAATATTTGGGCCATATTGTCTCCAAAAATGGTGTGCAAACAGATCCTGAAAAGGTTGCTACTATCAAGACCTGGCCAGTGCCACAAAACTTGAAACAGCTGAAGTCATTCTTAGGGTTCACAGGCTATTATCGCCGATTTGTTAAGGACTATTCAAAGATAGTCCGGCCCTTAAACGATCTCACATGTGGCTATCCACCTCTCAGAAAAGGCCAGAAGCAATCAGGCACTTCCAAATATCTCAATCCTCGAGAACCCTATGCAGACAGATGGACGCCTGTTTGTCAGTCAGCCTTTGAATGCATTAAGGAGAAGTTAACATCATCCCCTGTATTGGGGTTTGCAGATCCAAAGCTCCAATATGCTCTGCACACTGACGCTAGTACCACGGGCCTGGGTGCCGCTCTTTATCAGGAGCAGGATGGTAAAATGCGCGTCATTGCCTATGCTAGTAGGGGATTGACACCAAGCGAGACCAGATATCCAGCTCATAAGCTAGAATTTCTAGCTCTGAAATGGTCCATTGTCGAAAAATTCCATGATTACCTTTACGGTAACGAGTTCATCGTTGTAACGGATAACAACCCGCTTACATATATTCTGACCACGGCAAAACTTGACGCAGCGAGTTATCGCTGGTTAGCAGCGTTGTCTACCTTCAACTTCCAAATCAAATACAGAGCTGGGAAGGCTAACCAGGATGCCGACGGCCTATCACGGAGGCCTCATCAAACTCTGGCTGCAGATAGTGTGACATTGGAAGAGGAAAACAGGATTCAACAACTCACCTCACGCCTTCTCGGATCCCTTCCAAGCTCTAACAGTGTATGCCCTGACACTGTAGCAGCTATATGTAATAAGCATCTTCTCAATGAGAACAGTGAGAACTCACCTTGTGTCATTCTGGTTGAGTCCTTGGCTATGAGTGCTGATGCCATTCCTGATGCATACAGTGATGCTGAAACATCTGGTCAAGTAGCTGCTCCCTTGTTTTCTGAGCATGAGCTTAAAGAACACCAAAGATCTGACCCAAGCATAAACCACGTCATTCAGTTACTAGAATCTGGTGCTGATGTTCCATGCGAAAACAGGTCTGAAACATTTGACATAAAACTGATGCTCAGAGAATGGAAACGTTTTGAAATGAGAAATGGCCTTCTGTATAGGAAACGACAGTGTGACTCAGTTACAACTTACCAGCTTGTACTCCCTGTCTCTCTTAGGTCTACTGTTCTCAAGCTGCTCCATGATGATATGGGTCATATGGGGTGGGAGAGGACTCATGATCTAGTGAGGGCAAGATTTTATTGGCCTAAGATGGGTGCTGATATTGAGACTAAAATAAAGAACTGTGGTCGTTGTGTTAGAAGGAAGTCCTTGCCTGAAAAAGCAGCACCACTGGTTAACATCAAAACCACACGCCCAATGGAATTGGTGTGTATGGACTTTCTTTCTATTGAACCCGACAGTAAGAGTACCAAAGACGTGTTGGTCATCACAGATCATTTCACGAAATATGCAGTGGCCTTGCCCACCCGAGACCAAAAGGCAACCACTGTGGCCAAAAATCTTTGGGAAAACTTTTTAGTTCACTATGGGTTCCCCGAACGCCTCCATAGTGACCAGGGGAGGGATTTTGAGTCACATGTTATTAGGGAATTGTGCTCAACCACAGGCATTAAAAAAGTAAGGACCAGTCCTTATCACCCGAGAGGTAACCCCGTTGAGCGATTCAATCGCACCCTGCTTGGTATGCTGGGCACCCTGAAGGATGAGCAAAAGATTCATTGGCGTGATTTTGTCAAGCCTCTTACCCACGCCTACAACTGTTCAAAGAGTGAGGTTACTGGTTTTAGCCCTTACGAGCTAATGTTTGGTCGAAAACCCAAGTTACCAGTCGACCTTGCCTTTGGGTTGCCAGTTACAGGGGACTCACCAACATCCCATTCCCAGTATGTGCGCAATCTGAAAGCTAGGCTTGAGGAAAGTTACCAGATTGCACTCGAAAACTCCAAGAGAGTTGCTGAGCGAAACAAGAACAGGTTTGATAAAAAAGTCAGAGAGTCCACACTTCAAGCTGGGGACAGAGTCTTAGTCAAGAACGTTCGTTTGCGCAGTAAACACAAACTTGGCGATAAATGGGAACACATGGTGTACCGTGTTGTTAAGAAACTGGAAAATGTTCCTGTGTATGTGGTCCAACCGGAGAAGGGTGGTGGTCCGAGCAGGACTCTTCATCGAGACCTTTTACTTGCATGTGGTGATCTCTCAGACATTGAGGATGAGGTTGAGACAAAGCCCAAACCTCCACGTCGACCTAAGACTCGGCAGAGCCCTTCTGAACCTAAAGATACAGAAATGTCAGAGTCTGAGGAGGAGTATGAATGCATTTCAAGTCATCCCTCAATCCAAACCAAGACGTTTATCAGAATTTGTGACCAAACTCAAAACCATTCCCATGTGCAAAATGAGACAACAAGCTCCGAAATTCAAAATGATCCATGTACGCTCAAAAGTGACAACTCTTTGCTTCAACCAATAGAGACAATCTCGGACGAGAATGACCATGGACAGGGAAATCAAACTGAACCTGAATTGCTGAATGAGGAATCTCACTCCAACATCATGGGAGAGAATCATATTGTCCAAGTTCAAGGAGAACCAGATGTTGAGATAGAAAACATAGAGCAGAGTGAAAATATCACTGACCAACATGCTGAACAAACACCTGAAATAACTCCTGAAACACCTCAAGTGAGAAAATCTGAGAGATTAAAGCGACCCCCAGGACGGTTTCATTACCCCCAGTTGGGTCAACCCCTTATATCCTTTGCACAACGATTTCTGGATAACTTTAACCAAGCTCTTGAGTCGTTTAGTAGCTATGAAAACACTCAAATCTATGATGTTTAGATACATTTTAAGTACATGAAGGCACTCATGTTTATTCAAAGGGGGAGGGTGTAACCCCTATAGACATGGTTACTAGTATTTTCTTGTTTTTACCTGGTATTATTATTTCCGACACCCCTTGAACACACTTTGATTTTCCGTAGTTCAGTGAATGCAACAAAAGCACGTTGCTGCATTAAGCTAGGCAAAACGGAGCAAGACACCGAGAGCAAATAACAAGCTACACAAGGCCTTTATGTGTTTTACTCTCGACCAAAACCAGGCAGAGCGTGTATTTGTTTCTTGGGAATTCCGACTGGTTTTTTGTGATCCTGGATCTGAAGTGGTTCTGGATATGGATGGCGAGCCAGACCCTGTGAAAACTCTTGGCGAATCCAAAAGCAGTGTGGCCAGCTGTTCTGGATGCAGGAGTAGAGCTACAGTCTGAATTACTTCGAATCGCAGGATTTCAGATAAGCAAGAGCAAAAACTGCTTACTTCATACGGATTGTTTCTCTGGGAAACTATTGAACTCCCAATATCCTGCTCATCAGGAGTCAGGTCTAAAGAGACTACTTATTTTATTTTATTTTGTTGTTATTTTCAAAAGAGCGCTCTTCTCTGTTGATCTTCTGTTAATTTTCTATGCTGTTTACATTGGATTATTGCACCACTGTAACATTGTAATAAATCTGCCGGCTGTTCAACACTCAATTCTCTCAAATTTATTTTACTCCTCTCGAATCTAGTCTATAAGTTTAACCCTAAAGTTAAAACAAAACAACTGTTTTAGATATGATCTAATATACTGTAACACCTGCTTAGTATCTGGGCTGGCAGGGAACCAGACGAGACGCCTGTCTCGTCTGGTTCCCTGCTTTTGGCCGCGCTGGAGAGCAAAAGTCTCTGCGCCAAGAGTGACAGCCAGCTTTGCGGTGTCGACGCAGGCCCCCCAGCGGCTAAGCAGGTGTTACAGTATATTAGATCATATCTAAAACAGTTGTTTTGTTTTAACTTTAACATATCATAATTTGATTGGTAGCAACTTTTGCAGTGTGCCAATCACTCATAATTCCTAAACATGTCAATCAGGTAGGAATGAAGTAAGACATTAATAAATAAAGAGTTGTATGTTGACATGTAGCCCTTTCCTTGCTTAAATCATTAATATTTTTGAAAAATTAATCTGTGATAAGACATAGCTTATCAAGATAGAACCATGTAACTAAAGATGAACCAAACTGTTCAGTTTTATCTAACTCTGTTTTAATAAAGGCTGGTGACCCCTGCTATAGAGTCTGACAGCTGCAGGGTTAATATACAAATATTCAACTATCCCAGAATTAAACCAGGTCTAAATAAAAAAAGGAGTGAGTATCACTACAAAGGTTAACTCAGTGGTCCTAATGCTACAGTTTGATATCAGCAAACACCGAGCGCATACATTGATGTGACACCACAGCCACGCTATCATTGCAAACACTGATAACAGCATAAATCGAATTAAATCGGGACTTGATGAGAGCTTCTGAGTATCACTAGAAATATTATAAACAGTCGTCTCCTTACCAGTGAACACCGAGAGCATTCACTGTTAGCATAGCACATCCATGTTAGCAGTGTATAGATGGATGGTTTAGCATATTAGCACAGGTATCAATAAAGGACTACCGTATTAAATACTTTTACTAACCTCAGGCAGACGGACAGGCGCTCTGCAGGTGGGATTGAGCGCCTGTAGTTGGTGTCTAGGCGGGCGATTCTGGGACCGACGCGGGAAAGCAGGTCCTCAAACTGGCCGAGTGAATGACGGTGATAGCGCTGGAATCGGCCGTCATCCAGGCGCAGCTCCTGGAGCAAGTGGTGAAACTCACCAAACTGCTCACGCCTCTGGAGGACATGATGGACTCAGGTACAGCGAGGACATCTTTTACGCCGCTGCTCTGCTCTCCACAATACATAGAGAAGGGAGACTCTCTCTTCAAGCGCTAGCTCGGCAGCTGCCATCTTGCAAAGATACCGGTCTGGCACAACTTCCTCCCACATTCCTCCCACATTTCCGGTTCACGCGCGTTAAAATATGATATTTTGAGGCGCGATGGATTTTTCTTGGACACGCGTTGAGACACGAATGTGCACGCGTCAAATTAGGGGCGTTTGGGGCTTTTTTTTCGCGTCCATCGCGTTCGGTGTGAACACACCGTTAGGCCTTGCGTCGGGGGCTAGCTCCACCTGCCAGTAACCGCTGAGTAGGTCGAGGGAGCTGAACCAACTGGAGCCGATAATGTAATCCAGGGCCTCGTCGATCCGCGGCAGCGGGTACGAGTCCTTCTTGGTGACTGCATTGAGACGGCGAAAGTCCACGCAGAACCTCGGGCTGCCATCCTTCTTCCCCACCAGAACCACGGGTGCCGCCCATGGGCTATTGGACGGCTCGATCACCCCAGCCGCAGCCATCTCACGGATCTTCTCTTCCGCTACCTGCCGTTTTGAGAGGGGCAGCCGGTGTGGGCGCAGACGGATGGGCTGAGCAGAGCCGGTGTCGATGGTGTGCTGGACCAGACTTGTCTGCCTACAGTCTTTGTCACTGGCGGCAAAGATGTCCACATTCTCGTCCAGGAGGCACCTCAACCGCTGGCGCTGGTCGACGTTGAGGCCTACGCTGCTGCGCTGCCAAAGGTCATCAACAGCCTCGATGGTCTCGGTCGAAGGAGGTTTGTCAGGCTGAGAGGCTGAGGCTGAGGCGAGTGGAGATGACCCGGAGCCACCGGCATCCGAAATCTGCTGAGCGGCAGCTGCCTGACGCCTGTCTCGTCTGGTTCCCTGCTTTTGGCCGCGCTGGAGAGCAAAAGTCTCTGCGCCAAGAGTGACAGCCAGCTTTGCGGTGTCGACGCAGGCCCCCCAGCGGCTCAGCAGATCCAGGCCAATGATGCACTGGTCTTGAATGTCGGCGAGCCAGAAGTCGTGCACCAGCTCTAGATCCTTCACTCGGATCCGCAACGGTTTCTTCCCCCGCATAACAGTTTTCTCCCCCGTCACTGTCATCAGCTGGGTGTCTGTGGGCAACCAACCCTTCACCAGTGGCCCGGATGTTTCAGGGAGCACGCCAGGTCGTATCAGGGAAATGGTAGACCCCGTGTCCACCAGGGCCTGGCATGGCTGGTCCTCAACACAGCAGCTCAGGTAGAGTCCCTTGAGGTGCCCAACTCGGCCCACCACTGTGCATCGTCCTTGGAGGGGGGCAGGAAGCTGGAGCAGTGGTCCCCTCGCTACACCGCTCCCTCCTCGTTTCCCTGAGGCTGCGTAGTTCTGGTCTTCGGGGCTGGGCAGTCACGCGCCACGTGGCCAGGCTCATCGCACTGGTAGCAGCGGTCGGTCGGTCGACGAGGACGCCTCCGGGGCACCGAGGGCTGCAGCTGGGACATCTCGGCAACCCCCCCCTTCCCGTCGCAGTCTACGGCTCTGATTTGGGGGTAGTTTGGGGGGGCGCCTGCTGGTTAGCACCGGCTTGGCCCTTTCAGCCTCAAGGAGCGCCTCACGGAGGGTCTGAGGCATGGTCAGGCGGACGTGTTGGCGTAGTTGCTCTGGGAAAAGTCCTTGCAGAAAAGCATGCAGGCTAAGCTCCTCACGGGCTGCTGCTGGAAACTCCGGGTAGCCACGACGAGCATACAGCAACACGTTTGCTGCAAAGGTGCCCAGGCTCTCCCCCGGTTGACGGCTCCGGTTGGTCAGCTGCTCTCTGCTCTGATCAGTGGAGTGCCGCTGTCCGAATCGCCTCTCGAGTGCCGCGGTGAGGGCCTGGAGCTCATGCTGCTCTGCCGGGGCTAGGTCAAGGAGTATCTGCAGTGCATGGCCACTCACATCCTCTCTCTTCAATCGCCAGTTTCCCAAGCGGGGAATGTTCTCCTCGACAGCTTGCTCCAGCCTCTGAATGTCTCTCTCCATTACGACGAGGGTGAGCTATCCCACTTCTGACACCAATGTGGCGAACTCAGATAAGGAGGAGACGGAGGTATCGTTTGGTCTTGCTTCCCGTGAGCTAGCCAGGGAGCACAGCCGTTTATTAACATTTGCAGAAGAACACTGCCGCTAGCTAACTGCTCAGCGCGGCAACAACAACAACAACACACAGGGCGCCCTCTGACCCTGGAAGGACACACCGTCACAGCGAGAGGGCGTCACCCATCACTATGGCAACATAAACAAAACATAACTGTACAAACAGAACCCCGAACAGCCCTGACCCGCTACAATATGTTAGCAGACATATTGTTGTTGTCCAATGTTGTTTTTTTATGTTGCTGTAACAAGATGAGGGCTGATAAATGCCACTGCATTGCTTTGAACAGCATAAAGTCAGCAGAGTCTGCACATATAATTACAGATATTTCTGCAAAAAGTCAAAAGAATCCTGCATTATCTTTTGGTTTTGCATTTATAATACCTGCTGCAAGAGAAATAACCATGTTCTTTATATAAAAATAACAACTAACTTTTCTGGCACAACTTCACCTACTTCCAAAGTTCATAGAGAAGTCAAAGATCTGATGACTTGAAGACTCCAGCGACACTTACAGTATTAAGGAACAGTTTTATTACGTGACCAACACGTTTTGGCTTGTGGCCACGCGTATCAAAATAAAGAATTCTGTGCTTAAATAATGAATTTAATAAA
Source organism: Astatotilapia calliptera (assembly GCF_964374335.1). Classification (NCBI taxonomy): domain Eukaryota; kingdom Metazoa; phylum Chordata; class Actinopteri; order Cichliformes; family Cichlidae; genus Astatotilapia; species Astatotilapia calliptera. The sequence continues at coordinate 58,492,672 of NC_137424.1, forward strand.
GTGATTTTCAAAATGCTTTTTAAAATGGCGATTCCACTCCTCATTTCAAAATCCATTTCCCTTTCCTGTTCGCTCAGGGATTAACATTTGGATTAGCAGTTGGATAAACAACTTCATTTTAAAAATCCTGCGGCTATTCAAATTAGCTACACCGTGGGATGTAAGGAGCTCTCTGATTGGTTGGTCAGACACAGGCTGTCTGCCGGCCTGGATTTTTCTAGCTCATAGCTTCGTGTGCTTGTACAAAGGCCGTTCAGCCTCAGGATTTACACTCGGCTCGACACGGATATGTGAAGAATGAAGGGACCCTGCAGCGAAACAGAGAGCGCAACCTCTGACTGAGTGCCCGTTTACGCAGTCTGACCACCTGTGAAGGTAACGTGCTATCATGGGTAACACTAGCATCACTGCACGTAGCCCCGTTATTTTAAGGTCACCTTAGCTTATGAAAATTTTACGTCGCAGTTGTACGATGTTTGTATGTTTTGTAAGCTGATGTGCTCTTCACAAATAAAGCTTTCGTTTTTCATGATGTATATTGTATTAATAATTAAATTTCATTATCTGTGTCTTTACCACACATTTTCCACACAGATGTAGATACTGTAGGTTCAGTGAATGCTTAAATTGCACTGATTAGAATATACTGGACATTCAAAGCTAAGATTCAGCGCACTGTGTTAGAGGCTGGGATTTGATGAATTCATCAAATATACAACCTTTGTCGCAGCTGTAGCTATGGAACGCCAGGACTGCCATAATGAATTAATTAAATACACCATGAAATGATTAATTAAATGTGGCAATAATTAATTAAAATTGGAAATAATTAATTAAATAAATATTTTTGACACATTTAATTAATTATTTATTTATTTCACATCTCACAGCGCAGGCCCCAGCACACAGCTGCCATAACCCCCGCAGTACACCGACTTCATTTACTGAGGTTATATTTATCGGGTTTTTACTTCCTGATGTTTGTATGTGTCATACCTGTTCCAGTCGCCAATTCTGAATTATAACTAACATTAAAAACCTGTTTAAGGAGGAGAGAGAGCAAATAAATCCAGGGACATTGGACAGCCGGTGCTCGACATTGCGTTATATGGAGCACCCAGTTAAACTGTGGCTATCACCAGGTAACGTGGGTGTGTTTCTTGAATTAGCAGCAGGTGTTAAACAACTGCTGACAGGTGAGGAGGAGGATGCATGCAGGTAACCTGAGGGCCTATTCAGCTGATCGCTGGTGTCGTGAGAAAAATGTCAGCTCGTTCTTTATGTTACAGAAGCACAGAGACACAAGACCAGGCGGAAAGAGACGATCGTTTGGTGAAAATGAGAATCTGCAAATGCAACATGTGGAACACGGAGAGTGGAATATGTAAACAAACCGGTTAACGTAACTCCTCCCCCCTCCAAAAAAAAAGAAACCAAAAAAACAGTTAAGAGAACTGCCCAGCCAGGCAAGATAAACTTTACTCGTCACGATGAGACGTCTTCCCTGTCTCTGTCAGTCCCTGCATCCTTAAATGTCTCCAGTTGTCCCGAGTTCTCTCTGACTGTCTCCTTGGTGCATTTAAACCCCTGTTCCTCCCTGTCCTTGTCTTTGGTTGTCCTCATCTCTGTTATCAGTCATCATAATTTTACCATCTCTGTGCAAGTCTGCAAATTTCTTTATTAAATCATAAGATTCTTAAATTCATCGAGTCTCTCTGTGCCTGGGTCCTCGTCACAAAACATGACATCACTGTTTTGTACATTTTAACACAATTTAATCCCCACATTTGTGAAAGAAAAACAAAACACTTTTTGAAAAGTCTGAAACAAAACCATAAAATCTGATAAAGGTTATTTAAATGCTGCAAAAGAAGAATGGATTGGAATAAAAAAAAATACATATCCTAACCTTAATTACTGGGGGAGAATAATGAATGATGATCAGTGAGTAAAAAGTAAACTGAGTGCATTTTTTGGACAGAGATTCACTTTTAATGTGTATGTATAATATAATACAGATACATAAAAAATACAGTCCAAAAATAGGAGAGTCCTTATAATGTACAAATGTACAAAATATTAATTAAAAAATAATAAAAATGGAGGCAAATGTGCCTAGGGTACAATGTATACTATGTATAGAAAGATCTTTAATACAGCTACTACTATGGCTCTATGAAAGATTTTTTTCTTTTATTTTAACCTATATCATTTTGAAATCTTTTATTATGCACATATGTGCATAATAAAAGATTGTTATTGTTTGAACGTGATCGACTCTTGATTGTTTGTTCACAGCCCAACATCAAAGAATTGGTACAGTTTTTTGGAGCCGTGACCTGGATGTTGTGAGTCTCAGTGTTGAACGAAAGAGAAGAGAGTCCAGTTATCGGACGGACAGGATTCGGCCAATCGATCGATTGGAGTGGGCCCACAAAAGTATAAAGGTAAGCACAGCCTGTTGATTAATATCCGAATTTTGCTGATTTGAAAAGCTAAACTAAATTACAATTCCACTGGTGAGCTCTCCGGTGAATGTTCATGGTAGCAATTTTGTGTAAAGGTTCCTTTGATTGATTACTAAAAGTAAAAGTAATAATATAGAGTAATGAACAAAGAATATAGAGTTTGGAATAGGACGGGAGTTGGACTCCTGAGAATGCGAAGTTCAGGGATTGGTATCCCCACCGCCTGTGGACGCACAGTCGGACCGGAGATCCAGGTTGGCAGACCTCGGGACTTAGGACCCCGTTAATCGCTAGTGGTCTGCGGCCACTTCTTCGTCTGGGACGAAGTTTTGCGTTGTTTGGACGACAGAGGCCGGGCCTCTTGCGTTGGACGCTACTAAAATTAAAGAAAGGAATTGTAGAAATCTGGGCCATCATCCGGGACGAGCACTGGCTTAATTGAGTGGCAGAGGTTGGACCTCGGGCGTTGAACGCTTCTTAAGACGTCGAAATTGTGTAGGGAACACGGCAGAAAATAGGTGTGTCTAAGAAATAATGTTTGTAATAATAATAATGTGGTTGAGGTAGTAATTGTGTTAATTGTACTATTGCGGAGAAAATACAGGGAGTGCAGAATTATTAGGCAAGTTGTATTTTTGAGGAATAATTTTATTATTGAACAACAACCATGTTCTCAATGAACCCAAAAAACTCATTAATATCAAAGCTGAATGTTTTTGGAAGTATTTTTTAGTTTGTTTTTAGTTTTAGCTATTTTAGGGGGATATCTGTGTGTGCAGGTGACTATTACTGTGCATAATTATTAGGCAACTTAACAAAAAACAAATATATACCCATTTCAATTATTTATTTTTACCAGTGAAACCAATATAACATCTCCACATTCACAAATATACATTTCTGACATTCAAGAACAAATCAGCGACCAATATAGCCACCTTTCTTTGCAAGGACACTCAAAAGCCTGCCATCCATGGATTCTGTCAGTGTTTCGATCTGTTCATCATCAACATTGCGTGCAGCAGCAACCACAGCCTCCCAGACACTGTTCAGAGAGGTGTACTGTTTTCCCTCCTTGTAAATCTCACATTTGATGATGGACCACAGGTTCTCAATGGGGTTCAGATCAGGTGAACAAGGAGGCCATGTCATTAGTTTTTCTTCTTTTATACCCTTTCTTGCCAGCCACGCTGTGGAGTACTTGGACGCGTGTGATGGAGCATTGTCCTGCGTGAAAATCATGTTTTTCTTGAAGGATGCAGACTTCTTCCTGTACCACTGCTTGAAGAAGGTGTCTTCCAGAAACTGGCAGTAGGACTGGGAGTTGAGCTTGATTGTTTGATGATCACGCTTCAGAAGCTTTGCAATTTTGAGACTGCTGCATCCCTCTGCAAGATATCTCACTATTTTTGACTTTTCTGAGCCTGTCAAGTCCTTCTTTTGACCCATTTTGCCAAAGGAAAGGACGTTGCCTAATAATTATGCACACCTGATATAGGGTGTTGATGTCATTAGACCACACCCCTTCTCATTACAGAGATGCACATCACCTAATATGCTTAATTGGTAGTAGGCTTTCGAGCCTATACAGCTTGGAGTAAGACAACATGCATGAAGAGGTTGATGTGGACAAAATACTCATTTGCCTAATAATTCTGCACTCCCTGTAGATGTGTGTTGAGTTCTGTCAAGTTAGTGTAAAAGTAGAAAATACCAAGGCAGAGAAAGGAAGTGAGGTGTGTGATTGCAGCGAGTGCTGAATAGAGGAAGTGATACAAGCAGCTGTCAGGGGTGACTGAGAGACTTTGAGGAATGAAAGGGTGTAGAAACTGAGGAAATAGAGTGACGTGGAGAGTGTGTGTGTGTAAGATGCGCTGTGTGTGTGTGTGTGTGTGTAACAGGAAGTAAGAGTGTCTGCATGCACTCTGAAGAAAATTGGCTGATGTGAGTGGAACGAATGATGAGAGTGAGACGTTTTAAAATGTGGATAGAAGTGATGAAAATGATATTAAATAAATGTCTTAGTGTGTTAGTACAGGTAACCACAGACCTGGATCAACTTACTTCACGAGCACAGTGGCTGGAGCAAAATGATAGATTAACATAATTAAAACCATACCCAGGCCATGTTTTGGCTGAAATTCCACAGCTTTACCTACATGTACATTTTATCCTGGAAAGAAGCTTCAAGGATGGTCAATCTCTCCCTGAAGAGCAACAGCGGACCCTTCAGAGTTTTAGGTCAGTGGTGCTCTCTGTACAACAGAGAGCACCACTGACCTAAAACTCTGAAGGGTCCAGCAGCATGTACAAATACCATCGTGGATGGTAGCATGGGCTCTTAGTCTATGTTCTGTTAAGAAATAAATATATATTCTTAATGCTTATTTGCTGATTAGATTGTTTTATGAGAGGCCCAGACTTCAGTGTAAAACTTGGTTGCAGGCTGACAGGAAACTGCATGCTTTTGCAGAAAATAGGAGCTGCAGGCAGAAAGTGAAACTAAGTAGAGTGTTTGATTGAAACTTAAAGTGTGTGTGATGTCTAGAGGAAGAATATAAATAATCAGGCTTCCTGTTTTCGGCTTGAGACTTGAGCTGGCGTTGCTGGGTGTGCTAAGTCTCCATTTTCCAGAAAATGTAAAATTAAAGATCATCTTTTGAGTTAGACCACTTTGAGCCGTGTCTTTCTTGGCCGTTGAAGAATACAAAGAAACAGGATTTAATAGTTCACACTCCAGGTCTTAATGCTCAATTCCAATTTTTTGATCAAATACGATTTTTTTGTCTGCTTATTCACACTACAAATAAAATGTGACAGCAAACGCGCTCTATTGTGAACCCTCAAAGCGGCCCGCATGCGCAAAAGAAGACGTCTCACATAACGCGCTTCGTTTAGACCCAGACCAAACAGTATTGTTTGAATGATGGCCCTTAATATGAAGACTTGTTTGGGACTTTACGTTTCCCATTTTTGCTTTAAGTTGTTTTGTTATTTTGTTATTTATATATGGCCTAATACTTATCCTTATTGCTGTTTTAGACAGGAGTAGTGTTTCAAAGGATAGTTGCAAATCGGCATCTGTCTTGTGTCAGTGATGTAAAAGACGAATTTAATGCGACTTGATCATTCAAACAGCAGTCGCTTTCTAAAACATCAGATATGTATCGGATTCAGTACCACATATGAAAGTGACCCAGATCGGATTTAAAAATATCAGATCTGTGCTGTTCACACTGTCATACCATGATCGGATATGGGTCACATAGGGTCAAAAAAGTCGGATTTGATGCGCTTTCACCTGCAGTGTGAACATAGCCTTAATCACAAGTGGGAAAGTTCACCAGTGACATCATTGAGTGTGAATGGACTTGAGAGGACTGTCTGAGTTTCACATTTGCCATGCTGGGAGTTAAGCGGCAAAAGAAGATCACTGGTTGGTCTTACCAACCAGTGATCTTCTTTTGCTGCTGGTTGGTAAGACCAACCAGTGATCAAACAATAAATGTAGTTTAAATGTAGTTTAAAATAGTAAATTGTGAGATGTCTTTTACTGATTGAGCAACACAAGTCATTTACTGTATGAAGGAAATTCTTTTTTGTGATAATATTTCAAATATGCATTTCTGTTGTCCTGTCAACTTAGTGGGTTATGAACTGATATGAAAATTAGGTGATTGTTGTTAGATTAGGAACAGATGGTTTGATCTCACAAGTGAACAGGAGATTAGGAGAATAGCAGAGTCTGTTAGAGTGGAGACTAAAGAAAACTGAGTTTCCTGATTCTGATGCATGGGTGAAGTGTGCACCCAGATATACACCTCTGACTATATGAAACTAATCTTGCTTTGTAAAATACATGACAGCATGTTACAATATAATTGAATAAAGTGACTGGGTCTGTGACTAAAATGGGTGCAGCAGTGCAGACCTGGAGAAGAAATTCACAATCTAGTGATGAAACATTGCCATGAAGTGTTTAGGAAGTGGTTAATGTTGAACATTGGTGTTGTGTGAATTGTGCAGCTGCTGACAATATTTTTCTGTGTATTTAGCAAGTGGAACTATGCCAGTAGACCCCAGAGCACTTGTGGTCAACCAGTAAATATGATATGGGGAAGATGAACAGAGGTAGTGACACGTAAGTCTGAGTTCAGAACAGATAAGCATCAGCAATTAATTAACGCTAGAAACAGTGACGACAGCACTGCGTCTCATGGTACTGGAAGTTCTAATGCCTACATCATATTGTTTTATTGGGAGCGAAAGTTTTTCTGGTTTGTTTTCCCTTTTTAAGAGGTTCATGTTTGGAGGTTTTCTGAAATAGGCCTAATATTTTATATATAGCAGTGCACTTAGAAGAACCTGTCAGGTATCATCCCTCGGTGGTGATGTTTTGTGTGTTGGTGATTTAATAATCAGCTATCTCTCTCTCTCTCGCTCTCTCTTTTTCACGCAGGCCTGCAAGATTGGAATTAACAGCGCTGTAAAACATTTTCTTGAGAGCAAATATAAGGTGAGCTTCTCAAAATTACAATGGGCTTTGGAGAAAGTTACCTGTGGGGGACGCGATCAGATTGTAAGTCCCTGTTTAAAAGAATTGTAGCGAGTCAATCCCGGGGTCTGTGGAAAAAGACCTCAGGGTAGTCCACCCCTGAGGTTGAAGCAAGAAGAGGAGAAGAGCGCAGAGAATCGCCTGTCCCGGAAGATTAGTGTCTTTAACTGTTAAGAAGATCAAAAGCCCCTTAGACAGAGGTTCTAGACTGATCACAAAGGTAGAAGCAGGAAACAACCAGAATGGGGATCGGGGGAAGCTAGAAAATAATGAGAGGTCTGGTAATAGCCTGTGATTTTTATGCCATGACAATTGCCCACAGCAGTCATCCCACATACGGTCCACCCATTAAAGGAGGACAGATGTCATGATCCTGGGTCTTTTGACCCAGCGTTTTGTGTTTTCTATTATTGTGATGTATTTTGGTTCTGGTTTTCTATTTCTTTGGGTTTTGGTTCTGTTCTTCCTCAGTTTAGTGTTTAGTCTTTTCTGCCTGTGTATTCCTGTGTCAAGTCCACGTTTCTAAGTCTGTGTCTTTGCATGTGTGAGTTCCTGTTTTATTTTGTAGGTCTGTGTCTCTCGTCAGTTTTTCTAGTTTCACTCCCCTTGTCTCGTTATGTTCAAATTCTCCCAGCCGTGCCTCCCTTCTAGGGCTGGGCGATGTGACCCAAAATTCATATCTCGATATTTTTTAGCTGGATGGCGATATACAATATATATCTCGATATTTTTTTAAGCCGTAAGGTAAGAACAAAAAGAGAGTTCTTAGTCAAAGCTGTGTCCCAGATGTCACACAGCCACTTTTATTAACATACAGCGTAGATGTACATGAAGAAATTACTGAAAAATAAATTATCAGCATTTATTAAATAATAATGCTCCATAAATAAAAGAAAACAATGTTGTTTTTGTGCATAACAAGAAGCTCACAATTGTGCAGTCAAAATGTAAACTAACAGACCCTGAGCATAATAACAAAGACAGATTTTACAGTTGGTTTTTGTCCACCACGTTCCTGTTTGTTTCGCCCTTCATGTTAATAAAGCTCGCTCACTTCTGAAGCAGTCTGCATCTTGGGTCCGTTAATAATTCCATACGGCTCGCCTCGCGAACCGTGATAACAGAGGGCCAAAAAAGGGAAAAGAATCATGATAACTAAGAGAACTGACATCTAGTGGGTAAAAAGGGTGTGTGTGTAATGTTTGGAGAGATATGCTGCATTTTCATCCCCAACAATACGGCCCCAGATGGTTCTGTAACCAGAGCCCTGGAAGGCCTCAGAAGACTTTATCCAAAACAATACACTGAAGACACAACCCGTTGGAGGAATGCATGACATCTATGTTTGGGCAATGGAAAGGTTTTATTTTGTCTATTATGGTTTCTCTTGCTAGATTCCTAGCTATCATTGTTACATGGACAGGACAGGTTAATGGGAGAACACAGGAATTAGTTCATCTCTCATTAGGAGAGAGGAAAATGGGGAATTGTGGAAAATATATTATGTAGCAGTGTTTCAGTGTTATATTAATCCAGAGGCTAACAAATGTGCATATCATACGGCATTAAAAGAAGTGATCTGCTTGTAACTGCATAGAGTGAGGTGAGAACAGGATGTACTCAGGATGTGCCATTTATGGTCATGAGGCCTCACAACGAGAAACAGGAAACAGCTGGGGGTGAAAGAGCTTTGAAACCATTAGTAAGGTATAAACATTAGTACCACAAAAGGGGATGCAACTAACTGTCACTGATGCATGATAATATATTCTGCTTATGCATACAGGGTGTGTACAGCCCTTTAAATAGTAAAGCTCTTTGCTTCCTCTTTGAGATCTACCAGACTGCGCTCTGGGTGGTATCGTGTCCATGTCCCACATATGTGCTTAATAAAGCACATATGTGCATAATAAAAGATTGTTTTTGTTTGTTCTCAGCCCAATAACAAAGAATCGGGACACATGTTTAAAAGCAGCTAAACGGAAAAAGGGCAGTAGTATAGAGACAGATTGCATCCGGATGCAAAGAGACGGTACTTGCAAAAAATAGAGTGCATTGGAAATGTGGACCTGTATGAAGTACAGTAGTGGAGTATAAACCAAAGTGAACCAGTTTCGCAATTATAAATCTCTGGAGGCACACATCCAATTCACCAAGGATTGGGTACAAGATTTGGCTATTTTTTTAGCCTCCACGTTGTGACTACGTCGTCATTCACACAAAGGTAAGTGAGCTTGGGTACTGCGAGTAAAATGCGTTTGATTTCCCCCCGAACATTCAGAATAGTGCAAGTGTGCATTAGGAGGAAAGTACAGTGAGAACATGTGGCGGCTCTGTTAGATGCTTAACATAGTGAGTTCAGTGCATTGATGTGGCATTGTCCTGAAGGATTTAGTTATTCTCTATGGTTAAAGAAATTGCAACGATGTATTCATATTTATCATAATTAATCCTAATTATATATCTTGCTTCAGTGTTTGTGTCCTGTGTCACAAAAAAATTTTTGCAGGCAGGTTTCTGAAAGAGAACAGGGAGATTTAGAATATAACTTGCAGCGTTCTATAGATGGATACATTAAAAAAAATGAAAAATGACATATATGTGCTAACTTTCTAAACACATGTATTGTTACATTTGTGATAAATGGATTTGAAAGTAGATAAAACACATTTATGTCAGCCTTGGATCATTTAAGTTCTTGACTTTAAATGAACTTTGTCTGTGTGTGTTTCAGGTACTGCACTCTCAAAGACTGAATGAACCAGCATTGCAGCCATGGGTCACTGTGAGCATCACAGGGAAGGTTGAAGCCGCCCACTGCACCTGTAAGGCCGGAATCGCAGAGACCTGCACCCACGTCACTGCTCTTCTGTTTAAAGTAGAAGCAACAGTGTTGATCCGTGGCACAAGGACTGTTACAGATGAACCTGCATACTGGGTTTTGCCTGGTAATATGACCAATATACAGCCAGAGGTTGGCCATAAGATAGACCTCTCCTCTTCAGCTGCCCAAAAAAAGGCTCTCGATCAAAACGTAAACAGACCATCCGTAGTGACAGGTAAAAGAAGCCGTCCTCAAAAAATAAAAATTCCACCTGCTACTCAGGAGGAGTTGCCACCCCTATTGGATACACTGCTGGAACACAGTAAAGCTGTGGGATGTGGGAATGACCCATAATTTTTTATCTAGGGGGTCTAGATTTATGCCTGAAGTGCATTACCATGTACCGTATTTCCCAGACTACAAAGCGCACCCGAATATTAGCCGCACAAGATAAAAAAAAGGGGAAAATCCTGTTTTGTACATACATTAGCCACACCTGACTAAAAGCTGCAGGTGTTTCAATGTTGACTTATCATATGTAAGAGAATATGCACAAAGGGAATTGTCAGGAAAGAGATGGCTGTTTGGAGACACACCCCTTTTATTAATATTTTTGAAAAACAAGTTATGGGTACATATTTGCATAACTTTTTAGGTATATGTACAAGTACCGGTAATTACAAGTACGAAACATGTACTGTGCTTCATAAACGAGTAACAAATGTAGTACATAACAATAACCTACAGCACACCAGAAAAATTGATTGGACTACCTTTTAGGCTCAGGTGCAGTGACACAGCTTTAACAAGAAGAAAAGTCAGTCATTCACCACCATCTTTCTCTTCTTCCTGCGCACTAAAACCACCAAAGTCCTCTTCTCCAGTGTCGGATACAAACAGACTTAGGATGGCTTCGTCATGCTTCTCTCCTTCGTTGTCACTTTCAAAACCAAAGAAATCCTCGTTGTCAGTGTCGGAGTCGAACACCCTCTGAAGGGCCGTGGCGGTGTCCTCCTCTCCATCATGCAGCAGTCCAGCCCTTTGAAATCCGTTGGTGATCGTGGATGTTTTCACACTTTTCCACGCTGTCAGAATCCACTAGTGGAATTGGGCATAACTTGCTTTTCGCAAGTTTATCGCCGCTCATCATCCACGCCTCCGGCTGAATGCGTAGCGCTACTTTGAAGTTTGTTTTTCGCGCTACTTCGTACGGCACTACGTTGCCTGGCGGACGGACATGTGACCAACATACCACTCTTGAACCCCGATCCTTCCGCCAGGCAACGTAGTGCCGTACAACAGCGGAACAAACAAAACAAATCCTCTTACGATATCACAAAAATCATGGACAATCCATAGAAAAGCCGCACCTGACTAAAAGCCGCATGGTTCAAAGCTTGTGCAAAAAGTAGCGGCTTATAGCCTGACAATTACGGTAAATAATTTGCATTTAATGAATATGTGCTTACTAAGTACCACTGTTCAAAAAGTTGAATAAAGAAACAAACAAATTTGTGCCTTTATTTTATTTAAACTATAGATGGCACGATACCACTTACATACAGATTCCGATATCATAAATTTGGATATCTGCCCATACCGATATGAATCTGATATAGCGTATTTTGTAATCAATAAAACTGTTTTATATAAATATCTTGCTGCATTTTGTATAAGTTCATACTCAAGTTTTAAAAAACAAGAGACTGAAGCTATTCTGTTATACCCAGTGTTGGGTAAGTTACTTTAAAATAATAACTTAGTTACATTACTAGTTACTTCTCTCAAAAGTAACTCAGTTACTTCAAGTTACTCGTTACTTTCAAAGTAACTAGTTACTAGGGAAAGTAACTTTGGTTTTACTCAGAATTCTCTTGTTAATGTGTTGCTTCCATAACTTTGCCAGTCTTCTAGCTTGCTTACTTGCCACAAGTGCACTGTGCCACCTACCAATAGAAAGGAAAAGATAATGTGCACATTTCCACGAGAGAAATCCCACGCCTGGACCGTCATTGACTGCTGCCATGATTCTAGCCTACGTCACAGTGTCATGTGCGCCTTTTACATCCAACACAAAAACTGCAGTCGTGGTGCTTTCGATTGTACTCAGAACTCGGAAATTCTGCCTTCTGAATAGGAAGATGTTGGTAACACCAGACTGCAGATGAGCCGCATACAGAGCTGGACTGGGACAGAAAATTGGCCCGGGCATTTTGACTAGAGACCAGCCCACCATTATAGGAAAAATCATAAAGCCTTTGAATGAAAATAAACACTGTTGTGACAGTGATGTACACTGTTTTGATGGTATATATGCATCAATCTATCAATCGTTTGTTGTAAGATTCAGATAATTATTTTTTAAAAGCTAGACATTTTAAATGAGAATAAGAAAGAAAAGTATTTCTTTGTGCCCCCCTCTCCCTGTTAATGCCCTACCTGGCCCCCCTGGCAACACTTTGCTAGATCCGCATCTGCACAGTTACCAGCTGTCAGCTACTTAGAAAAGGATCCTGGTGTTATTTGTCTCTCAGAAACAGTTCATAACTTCCCTTCAACTCATTCATGTCACCTAAAAGGTAAACCTGTTTCTCCATCACCTGCTCAGCTCTGATGATTCAGTAAGGACATCTCCTGGTTTCATCTTCATGTTTCCCTCTCACCAGATAACCAAACTGACATAATGACCAGCAGCTTTACAGCTGTGGCTCCAGCAAACATCAGCTGATACTAGAAATTAATATTAAATAAATTCTAACAACAGCTGATCAAGCTTAAACGTGCTGCTGTTGTTTAGCGCAACATCCGCTGGTTTCCTCTTTTGGCGCAAAGTGGGCGATAAACAAACAAGAGAGAAAAGCCGATCAGCTGATCATTGATCAGTTTTCATGATTGAAGTAGAAACAGGAGAGGGAGGGGGGAGAATGAAAGAAGAAGAGGCAGCTGTGCAGCGTAAACACAGAATAACTCCAGCTTTGTGTATTTTTCATTGTAGCTGAATTACGGGACAAACTGTTCCTTTTCACCTCAATAAGAAACGCGTAATATTTTCTCTGAATACCAGACGGGACGGTTGGCAACTCTAATAACTTATGAACAAAATAAAGTTCAACATCATTAACTTCATAGCACCCACCCAGCTGTATAGAAACTCCGTCATGCTAGCTAGCACGCAGTATGGAAAAAGTCAGAATAACGAAAATAAACTCCACCTAAACTTGGTTCATATCTGACCCAGAGAGACTGCAGGTCATAACTTCTTACCTGAAGTTCAGTTCACACTTGGACCGGTGTTGCCGCCTTTGGTCTCTTTTCCTTCTGCGTCCCCTTTCCCTCATCCACCTGCTGGCCTCCACCACTTGCTAATGTTACTGAATCTGTGGAAGCTCCGCGATGCCACCACACGAAGTAACGAGTAACGACCCTATCTAAATCCCAGTAACGACTAACGCGTTCCTGATTTTGGCATAATAACTAGTTACCGTGCTCGTTACCACAGTAATAACGTAGTTACTGTAACGCGTTACTTAATAACGCGTTAGTCCCAACACTGGTTATACCTGTATGAAAACAAATACACTCCACCCCAAACATTTTATAGTTCAGCAACACTGATCAATCTAATAAATTTAAACCTACACCATCCTCCCTATTCTGGTATTTTAAAGAGTACTTAGTGGAAATATTAAGCAACCTAACTAATAGGGTTGCCAACTCCCAGCAAAAATATTAGGGAACCACACCCCACCCTTAATTGATGTAATCCACTTTAATTTAATGCAAGTGTAAAACAAATGCACAGAAATCAATTATTTTTCTACAATATTTAAAAAGATTCAACATCTTTTTTCAACAGAATTGCATACTGCACAGATGGTACCTTCCCAAAGTAAAAAGTACTATAGCTTAGGGGTGGGCGATATAAACGATATACAATAGAAACAATATAAATTTGGCCAACGATAGAGATTTTGACTATACCGCTCTATCGCGATAGCGCATGTAGATGATGTCATCAAGCTGCGCCTGTTTTGGTCGAAAGCATCGCAGCGGCTACAACCATTATCATCTGCAAATTATGCCGGGCGACAGTCATAGCAAAGAGATGAAGCACTTTTGAAATATGGGGAAAGCCAAAAACTGCGCTTCCTCCACTTCCATTGATTCATTAATGTTGAATTCTCTCGCAGCTGCTCTATTCCCATGTTGTTGCAGTATATTAATAACTTACCTCGTATTGTGGATGAAGAATCTCATGTTCTCCTGACTGACGTTTGCCCCGTGTATAGCATCCTGCTATGCGATTGCATTTGTCCTTAACCACCAGAATAACTTTTATCGAATGGTAAAAAAGTTGGCGTTCATCCTCCAGCTTCACTGTGCTAATGTTATGCTAACATAGCTGTGTCGCTAGCAATCACATAGCACAACATTATATACCAGGTAGTCCAACTTCAGTAACCCTGCAAACGCCACTGCTGTTTAGTTTTCTGTCTTCATTTATGTTGGAAGTGGTAGCAGAGCTGTACGTTTTAATTAGTTTCAAAAATCTCTCAGTCAGAACATGGTATGTCATGTTTAGGTGGAAACTAGCGAGCTAACTTCCTGTTAACTTGTAACTCCGTTGAATTTAATAAATTCTGTTTACATGGATGCCTGGATGTTAAACTTAATTGTTACACCTGGTAAAGCAGCAACACTGATGATTTTATTAAAGATGAAAGAATTTAGACCTGAAGCTGACGGAGTTTTGGACCCAGATTACTCCACGAAGCTCCTCGCTACGGCAGCCGTAATGCTCTGACAATCCATCAAGCAGTGCGGCTTACCAAAGTTGTACTAAAACATATTTTTTAACAGATTTCTGCACGCCAAAAATCGGTTCGAGGTCAGTAAGCACAACCAGAATTCATACATAAGGCACACTCTCGATTTTTGAGAAAATTAAAGGATTTTAAGTGTGCCTTATAGTGTGGAAAATAAGTTATACAGAAGAAAAGAATATATTGCGATATATATCGTTACCGCACGTGCTTCAAATTATACCGTGATATGGATTTTAGGCCATATCGCCCAGTCCTACTATAGCTTACTAGGGTGTATATTACACTTATTAGTTACTATATACAATAATGGATATCTATACATTTAATCAGATGACCACTTTTGTTGTAAGTTTTTAAATGACATAACAAAGGAAAATATTTCTTTGTGCCCCCCTTTCCCTGTTAATGCCCAACCTGGCCCCCGACAAAACTTTGCTAGACCCGCCCCTGCACAGTTACCAGCCTTCAGCTATGTAGAAAAGGATCCTGGTGTTATTTTTCTCTCAGAAACAGTTCATAACTTCCATTCAACTCATTCATGTCACCTAAAAGGTAAACCTGTTTCTCCATCACCTGCTCAGCTCTGATGATTCAGTAAGGACATCTCCTGGTTTCATCTTCATGTTTCCCTCTCACCACATATACAAACTATCATGACCAGCAGCTATTAGGGCTGTGGCTCCAGCAAACATCAGCTGATACTAAAAAGTAATATTAAATACATTCTAACAAAAGCTTATCAACGTGCTGCTGTTGTTTATCTGCTGGTCTCCTCTTTCTAGCGCAAAGTGGGCGATAAACAAACAAGAAAGACAGGACTTGTGGCAGAAAAGCCGATCAGCTGATCATTGATCAGTTTCATGTTTGAAGTAATAACAGGAGAGGGAGGGGGAGTGAATGAGAGAAGTAGATGCAACTGCGCAGCAAAGACAGAATAACTCCAGCTTTGTGTCTATTTTTTAATTCTAGCTGAAGTACGGGACAAATGCTTCCTTTTCACCTCAATATGGAACTCTGATGGCCAGTCCAGCTGTGGCTCAATATATCAGCTGTTAAGCTTAACGTGGAAATACTATGCAAACATTCAGGGATGAACTTACACACTTACTTTACTTCTCTAGGATAGTTTTCGCCGAGATGAAATGCTGCGGTTAGGAAGCATGTAGCGAGGCTCCAATGCTCCAACAGACCGCCGACAGGTCTCACAGACAACAGCCGCTCTATCACGTGACGCATACTGCTCCGATGTGCCGAGCTCGGTTACGCCAAGTAGCGTGTTTTGTGAGGTGATTTTGTGATACTTCGGATCAGATTACACTTTTTATTTCTCTCCGATATCCAATCCAGTAATTTAGGTCAGTATCGGACCGATACCGATAGGTAATATCGGATCGGTCCATCTCTAATTAAAACCACTTTAAAGAAAATCACATCAGTTACAGTGTAGAATTGCTTTCATTTATAGCTTACAAATGACAAAATGTTTACAAAACATCATGACAGCGTTTACATGATATCACCCACTATTAACACTACTTAATTTACTGTAGCTTTTGAAAAATTAATGCTATATATACAACACAAGACTTTTAAGAGTATTTAACAAGAGCAAGTTTCATTTTTCCCTGGTTTCACTACCACACTGTTCACGAAAATCTGTTCACTGTTCACCAATGTCTATAAATAGGAATAGTAGTGGTACAATAGCTATATCAAGCTATATAGTTTATGTCTTCAATATTTCCAACTATATCCATAATCACATACTGTGTATGCTACCATTGTATATAGTGTATCTTACTTTTTTTCATTGATTGTACTTATTTGTATTTTTGTATTTCCTTCATATATCTATACCTGAGCTGAGGTGACACAAAAATTTCCCCGTTGTGGGATCAATAAAGTCTTATCTTATCTTATCTTATCTTATCTTAAAACACAGCAAACCTTCACGATTGTATCCAGAAGGGTCACCTCTTCACCCTCACATGGAAGAAGTAATCTGATTGGCATGGTGGTATGGAGCTTGTAGTTTGAAGCAGGGATTTTGTAGTGCCCCTTGTGTAGCGTTGGAACCCAGTCACAATGTGTTTCATCCATTTCATAGGCTGGTTTGCTGCAATAATGCCAAATAATTAGCAACTCTATAAATAGAAGGTAGTTCTGCAAAATCACTCAGTAGGATGTTTGTTCTAATTTGCTATGAGCTCAGAGTGCATCGCAAATAAAACTAATAGGCTATAAAGAGTGATAGGAACATATTTAGAGCTTACCGGAATGAAACTGTCTGGAGCACCAACAGATATTTGGAGATGGAAGAGAACTGGATATCAGCTCGTCTCACAGCTGCTATCCAGGTTAGACGCCTTTGTTTGGTAACATCGATACACGAGCTGCCTCATGTTGGTTCCAGGTTGGGAAAGAATGAAAAGATAAACCCTTTTCAAGCTTATTCTCTTGCCGGTCGTGCGATCGAACATTGCAGTCGACCACACAGCAAATACGAACCATGGCTGTTGTGTGTGCCTTCGCTCCTTTTTCGCTTGCGCTTTGTTTAGACCGCCATAAACTCATGAAATGGTGTGTCTGTATACGTATGATAAATACAGTGGCTTGCAAAGGTATTCGGCCCCCTTGAACTTTTCCACATTTTGTCCCATTACAGCCACAAACATGAATCAATTTTATTGGAATTCCACGTGAAAGACCAACACAAAGTGGTGTACACGTGAGAAGTGGAACGAAAATCATACATGATTCCAAACATTTTTTACAAATAAATAACTGCAAAGTGGGGTGTGTGTAATTATTCAGCCCCCTGAGTCAATACTTTGTAGAACCACCTTTTGCTGCAATTACAGCTCCAGTCTTTTAGGGTATGTCTCTACCAGCTTTGCACATCTAGAGACTGAAATATTTTAACAGGGAAAGGGGGGCTCAAAGAAATACTTTTCTTTCTTATTCTCATTTAAAATGTTTAGCTTTTAATAAGTAATTTCCTGAATCTTACAACCAAAGATTCCATCTGATGTAAAATGTATAGAAATCATACATATACCAACAAGACAGTGTACATCACTGTCACAACAGCGTTTGTTTTCATTCAAAGGCTTTTTTGGCTTTTCCTATAATACCTGGTGGGCCGGTCTCTAGTCAAAATGCCCTGGTCAATTTTTTGTCCCAGTTCAGCCCTCATACTGACCCAGTACTGGTAATTTTTCTTATGCAGATGAGGCATTATTTCTGTACCATTATTTAATTCCAGAGGTTTTTAAGTTTGTTTATGTTTTGCACTTGTTGACTTGTAAAAGCCTATATGACATATTTTATTTCATAATTCATTAACCGCACAGAGAAGGCATCATTTAAATATGTTAAATATGTTTCTTTAAGCAAGTTCTTCATAACTGCGCTAAGGGTCCTCTTTTTTGGAAATCAAAATATGGTCACCCTAGACTATAATCATAACGCAGAAAAGCGCTATTAGATTAATAAATCAGGAGGAGTATAGGGCTCACACAAATGCACTCTTTATTAAGCTGCAAACTATAAAATTCCAGGATCTGGTGAAGTTTAAAACAGTGCAAATAATATATAAGGCAAGGAAAAGGATGCTCCCAATCGAAATAAGTAAATGGTTCTTAGAGAGGGAAGGGAGGTATAATTTTTGAGGGAAGTGGAATTTAAAAATACAAAGAGTAAGAACAACATGAAAAAGGATGTCTATTTCACTAGCGAAGTTAAATTCTGGAATGAGTTAAATGAAGAAATAAAGGTCAGTAATGGGGCCAGCCCATTTCCCAGCTGCACTTGTTTGTTGAATCTTTGGCCACAGCAAAGCTCACGACTACCTGCCAGTGCTGAAGAGATCTTCTATAAAGCCAATGGCCATTTCTTTTACAGATGGCAGGTCTTGGTCCGCTTCCAGAGTGTGTCTGTTTATTATGAAGAAGAACTGAACAAGAATCTGCCTGGTTTTGTTTTCTTCACGATTGCTTAGACCAGTGGTTCCCAAACTTTTTTTGCCCCCCTTTGTTTTACAAGAAAAATGTTCGCCCCCCCCCCGCATGCGCGCACGCACACGCACGCACATATCCTCCAACCACACACACCCATATTTTGCTCCATTGCGGTTTATTTCACACCTCAAACATTTAGTAAACAATTAAGCAAATAAAAGTTGTTAGATATTTTGATACCACGGTAAGCATTTACAGGATATTGTTTTATACAGGAAAACTGTTACTCAATAAGGCCGATCTACTAGTTGTTTTTCTCTTTCTCTGTGACCCAAGAATTAATGTGTAGGACTCACAAGCTGGTACCAGAAGGTCAAAAACACCACAGAGATGAGACCACTTCCTTACTCCCATCCTCCCTTTTTCTTTATCTCCTGGAAAAGGCTCGTTAAAGGCTAGGTGGTTCGTTTCAGAATTCACTAATGAAAGAACTCTGTATTTTATGTCTAGGAGTGTATTTTGCTGGGATGATCATAAATTGTAGCTGAACTGATAAACTACACAAGGGATACTTTGCTCAGAAGGCAGGAAGACGTTTCCTTATTTGGTCTGTACCGGTTTGAACTGGGAAAGCTGACACACGAACCTTTTTTCATCTATATAAACTGCTGTGTATCAAATAAACCTTTGAGTCGATTTGGGAAGACAACCTGAAGCAGTCTGTGTTTCCTTGTTCTCCCAAGCTGCTCCCGACGTCGTAACTAACCCAGCTGAATGGCATACCTGAGTGTTACTTTAAATAATTAGGAATCTTATAAGGAAAGGACAGAACTCTGCTTATCGCTCACGCCACGGAGGAAACCCGGGAAGGCAATTTCCTTCAATCTTGGTGTCAGAAGTGGGATTGACTGACAGAAGGTAAATATGCGTCTTTCATATTTATATAAAGACCTATTATACCTCTCTCAGTGATCGATCCATAAAAAAACGGGATATGCTGACGAAGTTTCACTTAGTGATCCAGAGAGATACACTGACGACTTCCTCAGTCCCCGAATAAAGTAAATTAACCCTTGTGTGGTGTTGGTGGACACAGGAAGTTGCCTGTTGTCTTGAAAAAAAAAAAAAAAAAAAACGAAAAAAAAAAACTGAACACGGGTCTCACAGACCCGATTACCATACAAGGGTTAAAAGCAGTAAATTAAAAGCAGAAAGACACAGGAAGTTGCCTGTTGTTTTACGAGAAGTTGCTCGTTAAGCGAGAAGTTGCTCGCTAAGTGAGAGTTGCTCACACAAACAAAAAATTGCTAGCAATAAATTTAAAGTAACCTCAGCTGTGCCGCAGCGAAAATACTAACCTAAATCCTCCTAGCGTGTAAACCCCTCTGGAAATCACTGAACATGGGTCAGAATAATTCAAAGACCACAGACAGGTCCGATAAAAAAATCTAAAGTACCTGTAAAACCAAAAATTAATAAAATACAAAATAAAGTCTCAAATAACGGCTCAGTATAACTCCCATTTCCGGTTACGTGTAACCTACGTCCGCGAATCGGTAAAGACGTCCATGATCACGTATCCAGAACATGCGGGAGTGCTTATGTGACTGACTTTGTTTACAACTTACGGACTGTAAGTACAATGCCTTCTAATTTCTTTTCGGAGCCTTATCCCGAACGATTATCGCCAGAAAACAGGTCAGTAGAAATGTTGAATATCATTTGTGATAAGAAAAGTAGTCTGCTTAAAAAGTCCTGTAGAAAATATATGATAGAATGCCGCGACGTGATGCATCAAATGTTACCGCTATGGACAAAAGGAGGGTAAATAATGACAAAGTCGCCGATTTCTTTAAGAATCTAAAGAAATTCCTGCTAACAATGTCCAGAGACAAAATTGACTTAAATGCAGTAACTATGTGTAAACAGAAGCCTGATGAATCCATCCTAGTATTCATAAAACGCTTTATGCACTGTTGGACAAGCTAGAGGTGCAAATTTAGCTCAGTTTTCCAGCAGCCGCAGACACCCAAGGCAAAAATGAATTTGTGTATTTAATTTAACACAAAGGGTGAAATGTTTGCTGACACTGATAACAGCTTATGTTTTCTCTGCCCTATGTACCGACATGATGGAGAAGGAACATCCTCTGTGTCAGCTGGACCCTCAGCAGAGAATGAACTCAACATCCTTTTTGTCCGGTACTCTATGTCACACACTGTGCCAAAAAAAACGTGTACAGACGCCACTAACAGGTAATCCCATGACTGGGAGCCACACTTTTGTTTCTCTCACACTGTTCAACAACATGATAACTGCTCACACAAGTGAAGGTCAAACAGTGATTTTGTCACATAACTCAGACATAGTTTATGACATAACTACACCATGTCGTCACATAGATCTAACCTACCCTATCCACTGTACTATTTCTGCAGTTACATTGCCAGCTGAATACCAGAATATGACATTATGGTCAAAAAGTGAGAATGAGATAGGATTTATTGACTTTATCACGTACACCTAAAAAAAAAAAAAACAACAAGCCAGTATATGTCAGGCAATGTCCCCTTTCCACGGAAA
Source organism: Astatotilapia calliptera (assembly GCF_964374335.1). Taxonomy (NCBI): domain Eukaryota; kingdom Metazoa; phylum Chordata; class Actinopteri; order Cichliformes; family Cichlidae; genus Astatotilapia; species Astatotilapia calliptera. The sequence continues at coordinate 58,513,887 of NC_137424.1, forward strand.
AAGCCGCAGCCCTAGATGTCATGATAGGAGATTTATTGACTACAGGAGTAATAAAGCCCACACTCCTGTCAATCCTGTGCCAAAGCCTAACAAACCTGGCGTATGGCGTTTCATACAAGACTTAAGGCAAATTAATGCAGTCAACATTCCTCTGCCACCTCTCGTTTCAGATGTTCACAGCATATTGACATGCATTGCATACACATTTTACCGTGGTGGATTTATGCTCCGCTCCTTTTTCTCATGAAGACACACAGCCGTTATTTGCATTCACACATAGAAATAAGCAGTACACTTGGACTCGTTTGCCCCAAGGCATGATAGACAGCTCTGCTGCTTTCTCAATGGTGCTTCACTCCTCCAGGGCTGCACCCTGATCCACATGTGGATGACCTCCTCCTCTGTGCTGAAAGTGAAAAAACTATGTCAAACTGCTACACACATGCTTCTCCAGCACCTCCAAAAGACTGGCCACAAAGCATATGCAAAGAAAATGCAGTACTGTCAGACTTCTGTTCAATATTTGGGATTCACACTGTCTCACGGAAAACGTTCCATGACTGCAGACAGGGTCAAAGCTGTGACCTCCGTCCCTCGTCCCACTACACAGAAGGAAATGTTGTCCTTCCTGAGCATGGTGAACTATTGCAGACAGTGGATACCAGACTGTTCTTTTCATGACCACATTCTGCGTGACTGTTGTAAAAAAGACAAGCCTCCTCGAATACTGTGGTCCACAGAAATGACTGTCTCTTTCAATGCATTACAGGGAGTGCTGACCTCCGCCACTCAAAGGTGCTGCCTGAATTGTTCAGGAATGCCGGCCTGCCTGAGAGCAGTAGCAGCTTGCTCTATCATGATAAGGGACTGCGGGAAGCTCACACTCTCACATGACACTATTCTACACACCAATCACCAGGTCACGACCATTGTAGCAAACATAACTAAACAACATATGCAAATCTCACTATAAAAGCGAGCAGCACACCTGATTCGCCAGCACATTTATTGATCCTATGCTGTGTTCTTCTGACCGACAGGATGGCTCAGACAGGCTTGACGTTCATGACTGCATGACACGTATACAGGAATCCACAGCACCACGTCCAGATTTAGAGCAAACACCTATCTCAGACTCAGCCACGGTTTATGTGGACGGGTCCTGTTCAAGGCCGAGTGACAACTCATTTCTTTGTGGCTATTCAGTGGTAACAGTGCCTGACATCATACTAGAGGCTCACTCATTACCATTTCACTCAGCACAAAAAGCAGAGCTCATGGCTTTAATACGCGCCTGTGAGCTACATTTGGATAAGCATGTGACGATTTACACAGACAGCCGCTATGCATTTGGCGTTGTGCATGACTTTGGCACATTGTGGAGACAGAGAGGATTTAGATCTGCTGATGGAAAATAAATTGCTAAATTGTGATTTTGTTCAAAGACTTTTTCAGGCTATACAGCTGCCATCGGCCGTTGCAGTTGTAAAAACGAAAGGACACAGTACAGCTGACACAGACGAAGCAACAGGTAATGCCTTAGCAGACGTGACAGCCAAGGCTGCAGCTGCATCACAGCTCCCACCGCCGCAGGAAGTATTATCTGTGCCCCTACAGCTGCCACTTGTTACACTCCCAGACTATTTAGACACAAATGTTGATTTAAAATTCATACAAGAGCAAGCCTCTGCATAGAATAATGACTGTACCTTAGATGACAGAGATGGCTTATACAAAATCTTAAGGGTTTGATTGCCCTCCCATATTCCCTGATGCCAGTCCTTGCCCGACATTTTCACTGTGTGAGTCATGTCGGACAAAGAGGGGTAATAGGGGCAATAAAATCAAGATTTGTAATTGAGAAAACATCACATGCAGTAAAAGCATATTAGCAACCTGTCTAACATGTGCACGAACTAATGTAGGAAAATCAAAAGCGAAACATCAGCATTTACCACAACCAGATTTCCCATTTCATACATTACAAATTGATTTTACACATATGCCAGTGCAAGGAAGCATCAAGTACTTACTGGTAATAGTGGATCAATTTAGTAAATGAGTAGAAGCTTATCCAACCTCAAAAGAAACTGCAGAAGTAGTCTGTCAAAAGTTGAGCAATGAAATAATACCCAGATTCGGAATACCTCACCAGATTAACAGTGATAGAGGATCTTCATTCACATTAGAAGTAATTAAAAAATGTGCTAAAACTTTAATGACCTGGGTCAAATTACTTACTCAAGTCCTGTGTGAGATTAGAATGACTCCATCTGCAGTAACCAAATTATTTCCATTTGAAATAAGACTATTTCCAAGACCATGGTCAGCTTCCAGAGGGGCACCGCTAGTAGAAGGTGATGTATATTGCATTGTCCACTGATGTTCACAACCTGGTAGAAAAACTGAATAATAACTATCAGAAAGTTTGTCTCTCTCAGCTTTTCCCCTCCACAGTTCCACCAGTGGAGACAAGGAGACGCATGTTGGAGAAGCCACTAAAACCAAGGACTCTCTGGGAGGCCGCGTGTTCCAGCCCCCAGGCTTTACTGGCAGTGACGAAGAACCAGCATCCTCACAGACGGACAACCTCAGTGGATTCATGCCAGCAGGGTTAAGACCAGCCCAATCGGACCATCTCAGGCGTCGGATCAAGCAGACGACATCTCCGGCGAGCCAGCGCCCGGAACTAGAGCAAATAAACACACACGGGTAGATGACATCTCAGGCGAGCCAGCGCCCGGATCCAAAAGTTACATACACACACGCAATCACTGATTAACACACAACGTCTGAAAGAACAACAACAAGGTACTCAAACATCCAGCAGGAACAGAAAGCCAAAAGTACCACATGATGTCTAACCTGATAAAGCCAGACTCATTTCATCCTGATAATGGAGAAAATGAAATGCCCATTGTCATCATACGACGCTTATTCAATGTCTCTCGAACCTGGGACCAGGCCAGGAGACGACTGAAGAACTGTTTTTCTTATATACTTTCTTATATATTTAGGTTATTTATCATATCTATCGCATTAACCTTAGGATTTCTCTTTGCTATTTTGTATTGTAAACTGCAACCATGTTCACATTTCTGCAGGTTATATTTTGCTGACTATACCTCATGCTCCATTTTGCAAGACACCTACTTAATGCACTCCTCACGCTCCCTAAAATCAGTAAATAGCAACATAGACGCCACTAATAAACCATCTTATGCGCCCTCTAGAACAGGAGCTAACGCCTGGTATGAAAATGCCAGAACAGCCGCTCGTGATTTAGGAAACAGTAACTGTTATGTCTGTTCAAAGGCTAATCCAGAACAGGTAATAGTAGGATACCCCATATCCGGTTTCCCCCTCACTGAGGGACTAGAGAAAATCAGCGGAAATAATGCTCTCTTTAAAGACGCTTTACAGTTGACTCTGAGCCCTCTCGACTGCCTACTTAGACACACACACACACCAACTAACCCTGAGACTCCATTAGGCAAATTATTGAAGTTATCTGATGACACTGCAGGGACCTGCGCCCCAATGAAACGCCCTAAGAATAGGTTAAAGCCCTCACTGCCCTTAGGACAGATCCCTCTCCATTTTAATACTAGTATGATATGTCTGCGCAGACTAAAGTTAACTGGCCCAGACACACACATAGATTATACAAAGGATAACTATACATTATTCTCTGACTCCCCAGGTGCACGCTGTAATGAGACATGGCTAGCTGTCTCTGTGGCTGAAGTTGTATCATATCTGGAGGAACACACACACAGTTCAAGTTCGAGCAGAGACTCGATCATTGTTCCCCCAGACGGTGTATTAAATGACACTGACTGGGGGGAGTTAGTTAAATGACACTAACTAGACCAATCCCACATGCTTATTGGTTGTGCAATAATACTCTTAGATTAGCTTTACCTGTTAATTGGACCGGTACCTGTGGTTTAGTAACCGTTGATGTATGCTGTACTTTCATTCCCAATAATACCGCTCCTAACGGTCCATTCACACAAGCTATGAATAAACTTGAAGCATTGAAGATAGAACTAATTGCCAATACAGGTCACGGTCAGTGGCTAGATAAGTGGCTACAGGACACGTTTGGAAGATGGAAGGAACTAATTGTAGCCTTTGTAACCGTTGCAGCATGTTTTTGATGATTATTGTCTGTTGTGTGGTACCCTGTGTACGTTCAATGATAACCCGTATAGCTACTAGTACAGCCACTTCAATGTATTTGCAATTGGCACAAATTGACCCAGATTATGTGTCAGATGTCATCAATGATGTTCCTGATGTGTATATTGAACATTAGGTTGTGAACTATTACATTTTATGATTTGCTTTTTATATTATGTTATTACATTTGTGATTTTTCCTTTCTATTTGAGTTATTATTTTTAAAAAATAATAAAAGAGGGGAACTGTTAGATATTTTGATACCACGGTAAGCATTTACAGGATATTGTTTTATACAGGAAAACTGTTACTCAATAAGGCCGATCTACTAGTTGTTTTTCTCTTTCTCTGTGACCCAAGAATTAATGTGTAGGACTCACAAGCTGGTACCAGAAGGTCAAAAACACCACAGAGATGAGACCACTTCCTTACTCCCATCCTCCCTTTTTCTTTATCTCCTGGAAAAGGCTCGTTAAAGGCTAGGTGGTTCGTTTCAGAATTCACTAATGAAAGAACTCTGTATTTTATGTCTAGGAGTGTATTTTGCTGGGATGATCATAAATTGTAGCTGAACTGATAAACTACACAAGGGATACTTTGCTCAGAAGGCAGGAAGACGTTTCCTTATTTGGTCTGTACCGGTTTGAACTGGGAAAGCTGACACACGAACCTTTTTTCATCTATATAAACTGCTGTGTATCAAATAAACCTTTGAGTCGATTTGGGAAGACAACCTGAAGCAGTCTGTGTTTCCTTGTTCTCCCAAGCTGCTCCCGACGTCGTAACTAACCCAGCTGAATGGCATACCTGAGTGTTACTTTAAATAATTAGGAATCTTATAAGGAAAGGACAGAACTCTGCTTATCGCTCACGCCACGGAGGAAACCCGGGAAGGCAATTTCCTTCAAAAGTAATCTGCAATAAATGACAGGCAGTAATAAAATACACTACTAACTCTTTTACGCTACGTCCACACCTACACGGGTAGGTGGGTAAACGGGTTGCGTTTACGTGTGGACGAGGAATACAGAGTTCGTCATGCAACATCAAAGGTATGTGCCTTCTTTCACGTCACGTTGTGCGCCACGTTATTGTTTACATGAGATGAATTGCAGAATGGCAGAAAGAGACAAAATACTGTTAATCTGACTATCTGCAGGTTTCACACACTTACATTTACACACGCAGTTACTGTCCCTCCATTTACAAAGGCAGAGGCATCACGGTGTGACTATTTTAAGTGTAGTTGGGTTTTTTCCTTGTGTAATAATATTCAACAATGCAATCAAATCAAAAAATGCCTCTCTGTGCAAAATGGGTTTAAAAACATAAACAGCTGTGGGATACTGTTTGTCTGTGACTTGAACCGGGGAACAAATCGTGGCAGGATCCGCCTGATATTATTTGTATCCCACTGTAACTTTACTGTATAAAGAGCTAACATCTCCAAAATGTCAGGAGTAGTTAGTCATTACAACAAGTGTTCGTGAACTAAAAATCAAGAATGTGGGATACTGTTTGTCCGTGATTTGAAGAGCCCAGCGAAAACCAATTCTGCAGGGGAGACCTACCTTGGCACTTGTGCAGGTGAAACCAAAGGGCAGACATGCTTCACCATATTTTCTAGTCTTTGGCTTAGAATGAAGTTGGTTTGGAAACATATTCAGCCTCCTGCTTTGCGTTTGTGTAGGCGCCCTGTGCTAGCAATGTCCAAGCGTTTTGTTTTTTTGCCCCCCTTTTCATACCACGCCCCCCCCCCGCCATGGCTCTGCATCAGATTTGTGGAGACGCTCTGCCTGCCAGACACAGCTCAGGGCAAAGAAACATGTCTATTTTCCACAATATACAGGCCTGTGTTATTTAGTTTTTATATTTACATGTATAAATGATCGAGTGTGATCAAACTTTACATCTAGAAAAATGACATTAAATGTCATCACTTACATGTTACATTTTAAAAGTTCAAACCTCAAAGACATTAAGTTTACAGTCATATATCATCAAGAAAACCAACAATCTTCACATTTCAGAAACTGGAACCAGCTTTAAATGTGACTAAAATAATGATAAAACAATCAATTCTCTAATCATTGACTAACTGATGAATCACTGCAGCTCCAATATATTGTTGCATTTGACAACCCACTACAGCAACTACAGAATAAAACCACTAACCAGACTGATGACAGATTTCAAACATGCTGAATATGAAGAGTAGTATCTGTCAAGGCTCGGCTGTGTGGCAGGCAGGAGGAGGACCCAAAATGCAAAACTCACACACACGGGGATGAACTCAAAAAGCAGCTTTATTGCTGACCAAAGATAATAGGAGATACAAAATTAAACTGGGAAAAACTAACATAAAGCTCACCAGGAAACACAGGGGAATCACACACAGCATGAGGGACGACGTCACGCTGAACAGAGGGAGACGCAGACAGAAATACACAGAGGGTTAACGAGGAAAGTGGGAACACACGGGGAACACAGGTGACACTGATAATCATAACGAGACAGGGCGGGGTGAACTGAACATGACATGTACGGGCGTGAGAGTCACAAAGTAAACAGGAAGTGCACAGAGGTTCAGACAGGAGGAGAGAGAGAGCACGGGGGAAACACAGACATAACGGGCTGGGAAAACATGAAACAACCACAAAGGGAGACGAGGGCTCATAAATACATAGAGGGCACACAGGGGGAAGAGAGAGCACGGGGAGAACTTAGACATAATGGGCAGGGGAAACATGGAATAAAACATAAGGAGAGACGAGGGCTCACAGATACACAGAGGGGCACACAGGGGGTAAAAGCCATGAAGGGAAAACACTTAGGGAACAACACAACAGGGCAACTCAGAAAACATGGCCTAAGCAAGGAACAAAATACAAACATACAAGAAAACTAAGAACACTGGGCCAACATGGCCCAGGACCATGACAGTATCATTTAAACTCACATGATTATCAGCCATAAGAACAAATTCAGATTTATATTGATGTAAGGTATATAAATGTAAGTACAGTTTGAATCAGTGCAATATTATTTTCACACATCAATGGACCACTGAACTTCTCAGCTTCTAAAATGTAAAGCCTCATTTAGAAACTACACAAGTACATATACTGGTCAGGGATAAACATGAACCTGTCTTCTCTATTTGACTTTAATCAACTCTGCAGTGGCTCCAGCTGAAGGATAAAAACAAAGTCCAGCATAGAGCGGCTGAGTGAATGTGGTCTGGACTCTGTGGAGGAGAGTCATGGTTTCAGAGACGCTGTAGAAAGACAGAATACCTGCTCTGTGATCCAGGTACACTCCTACTCTGGAGGACGGAGGACCTGAGAGGTGAGTTTGGAGATTGTTGTGCCAAAATGTATAACTGCTTGTGTCACAATCTAATGCCCAAGATTTTTCATTATATCCAAAAAAACATTCATTGCCAAACCCTGCTCTGCTGATATTCTTGTATACAACTGCTACATAAACTCCTCCCCCTCTCCACTCCACCTCCCAGTAACAACGTCCAGTCAGACTCTCTCTACTCAGGACCTGTAGACATCCAGTGAATCTCTCTGGATGATCAGAATAAGACTGTTGTTGTTCCATAAATGTTACTTTTCTGTTCCCCTCAGATAATAACAGACGTCTGTTTGCTGTGTTTGGATCCAGTGTGATTTCATGTGAATATTTTAAGAATCCAGCTCTGGTCTTTGGCTCTGCTGGTGACAGTAAAACATCCACTTCAGTGACTGTCAGTGAGATGTTTGTCCATTCCTCTCTCAGAATGTCCTGTAGTTTATCTCTGGTCTCTGACACAGCTGCTGTCACATCCTCAAAGTAGCTCAGAGGACGAATATTGATGCTGGATGAGTGTGTAGACTCACTGAGTGCTGACAGTGAGGGGTAGTTGTGTAGAAACTGGTTGTGATCCTCTGTGTGTGAGAGCTGCTCCAGCTCGCCGTCTTTCCTCTTCAGCTCAGCGATCTCCTGCTCCAGCTTCTCCTGAAGCTCTTTGACTCGACTCACTTCAGTTTCCTGCTGGGATCTGACCTGCTGCTTCACATCAGAGCTTCTTTTCTGGATGAGACGGATCAGCTCAGTGAACATCTTCTCACTGTCCTCCACTGCTTTATCAGCAGAGCCATTGATGGCCTCCACCTCCTGTTGAAGCAGCTTCACATCTTTCTCTCGCTCCTGGATTCTCTGCTGGATGTTTAGTCGTCTCACCTCGAGCTCCTTCTGCTTCTCAGTCCTTTCTGCTGCAGCTGGGACTGTTTCATGGCCTTTATGTTCATCTATTGTGCAGAGATAACAGATACTCTGCTGATCAGTACGACAGAAAATCTTCATCACCTCATCATGACGAGAGCAGATGTTCTCCTGGAGCTTCTTGAAGGGGGCCACCAGCTTGTGTTTCTTTAATGGAGCTGCATCATAGTGAGGTTGGAGGTGTTTCTCACAGTAAGAGGCTGGACAAGATAAACAGGACTTGATGGCTTTCAGCTTCCTCCCAGTGCAGACATCACAGGCCACATCTTCAGGTCCAGCATAGCAGTGATCAGCTGGAGCAGCTTGGAGTCCAGTCTTCTTCAGCTGCTCCACCAACTCAGCTAACATGGTGTTTTTCTCCAGGACAGGCCTTGGTATGAAAGTCTTCCTGCACTGAGGGCAGCTGTGGATTCCCTTCTTGTCCTCTTCGTCAAAGTGGGTTTCAATACAGTTCCTGCAGTAGCTGTGTCCACAGGGAATAGTCACCGGATTTATCAGTAGATCCAAACAGATGGAACAAGAGAAGGTTTCTCGGTCCAGTTGAACTCCTTTCTGCGCCATTTCTCCTCTCAGTGTCAGTGACTGTGTGAGTTTCTCTTCCGTATAACTGAGACTAGTCTGAGCTCTGATCTCAACAAAATCTTCAGTAAATGGAGCCTATCAGATCCTACATGTCACCACATGTTGGTTACACCAATTGTAAGCGCCAGACGTCTGCTTTATATTTTTATTTACAATTGAGTTCATGTTTGTTTTATAATTCATAGATTCATTACATAAGTCATCTTTTCAGGATTAATAAATGTGAAAATATATGTTTACATAAAGTAATTTTAAGTCACTGTTTTGGGATTGGAACCTAAAAGAGGGAAGGGGAGGAGCATGGACAGAGAGGTTTCGGAGTCTCATGGTTTTCTGACCGTGTGCACAGGTAGTTCTGGATAACTGCTATTTTTTTGGAACTTTCATGCTTATTTAGGAAGGAGTTCATTGTTACATCTTCAGTTTGTAATAAATAAACAGTCTTCAAATCATAATGCAACTGGAAGCATTTCTTTTGGAAACCAGGAACACGCGTCAGCCATAGACTCCCTTTTTTTGAACTTGGTTTATTGGAAATTACCCTACATTTAGTCAGAAAACCCTCTTGCTCCTTTTTTGGGAAAAGGAATACTGAAAAGGATCATGCTTAGCAACGAATGGCCGTGCACTGTGGATTGACGGTAATAGCCTACTTGGAGGAAGAATCACGGTAAGCAGTGAAAACAAGCTTTGCTACTGTGGAAATTTGTCATAATGCATGAGAGTGATGAAGAACTAGTGTGTGGAAAAAGAGAATTAAAAAATGACAGAAAAGGCTGTCGAGGAAAAGCTGCACAGGTTGACCCAGTCTAGAAAGGCTAAGCTAGGCCACCTAACTAGCCAAGCTAATCAGCTCGAACAGCTAATGGAAGATGATGCTAACGTGAATGCTGTTAAGCAGAAATTGCGTTTAGACTACCAAGATTCATTTGGAGAACTGTGTAAGATAAATGATAGTTTGAGTATTAATGCATGAGGAAGAATTCAAGGTTCAAGGTTCCTTATTTGTCACATGCATAGTTATACAAGTATAACACACAGTGAAATGTAGCCTGACACGCTCCTCGACATGTGCAAAAATTGGGGGGGGGGGGGGGGGGGGGCTGTAGAGGAAGAACATTATATATATATTAGGGGTGCAACGATACACAAAATTCACGGTTCGGTTCGGTTCGATACTTTGGTGTCACGGTTCGATATTTTTTCGATACAAAAAAAATGTTCATGCCTTTTTAATTTGTCATTTATTAAAATTATAAATATATATTATAACTCAAAAGTACAGTTATCACTCACATAAGCTCAGCGATTCTCTGCGCGATCAACCTCTCACATGTTTAAGCTGCGGGAGATTTCACTTGTCATGTTTGCATAGTAAGCTAACGATTAATAAGACGATGTCAGAGGAATTGGTGCACAAATTATCATCACTCACAGATCAGTGCTGTCGCTCTCTATACACAGTTCGCGCGATTGCAAAGTGAAAGCAAAAAAATAAGCGCAAATTCAAACGCGATTGCAATATGTCACATATTGACAGTGGCTCACCGATGCCAATGACATAATTACCCAGCTACATTTCTGAAAGAATGCAAAAGCATTGACATATATTTTTCCTTCCTACGGGCAGGGCAGCGATAGATTTTGGTAGCCCGACTGAAAAAAAATCGCTAGCCCCGGGACGTCGGGCTAGCGATATTGCGAGCCCTGTATCTGATTGAGGAATCACTCATCTTTGTGTAGCCAGATGGGCTACTCGCCTTCCGTTGTTTTTCTTCTCTCATTCTCTCTCTCTCTCGCTCGCTCTACCACCCTCGCTCTCTTTCCACTGCACTCGCTCCTTGTATCAGGTGATCGGGTTAATTGGGAACCCACCTGCACATTGATTGCAGGGTGGCGCTAGCCTGTATAAAGCTAAGCCGATGTCTTGTTGGATTAATTCCTCCCGAGCTTCTGGTACGATACAGCAGTAAATGCTGGCGTACTGCGACGGACTGATCAGCAAGAGCCGATTATACGACAGCTACAGGTATGCTCTCGCTTAACCTTGGATTCCCTCCGAATACTGGAATTGGTGTTAATATCCTTTTCCGGCCTGTTGTAGCGCAGCAGTCTGTTTAATTCTGCCATTGCGGAGAGAGGTGTTCGTGGTATCTCCACCAATGAGAGTATAGTGCCTCCGGTCCTGGGGTAAGCTGTTAGAACTACTTTTATTAGCATTCATAGCTATAAGAGTTTAAGGTTACACTTATCTGTTTCAGGGTTCACTGCTGTACTCACCTCTCCATGGTAAATTGTCCAACCTAAATTGGAAGAGTGGACTGCCTTCTCAGTTGCTGTTGTGAACTCCTCCTTGGTGGAGTCTGCTGTCTTGTCTTGTTTTGTCTTATCTTGTTTTTAAATAAAATATGTGTCCCTTTAAACATAAGAAACTGAAGTTCGTATATTCAGGTAACAATGTACAGAAATATGTATAGAAAAATTGTACGGAGATGTGTATAAAGTGTATAGTGAAGCCCTCTTGAATGACTGCACTCTTCACCCGATCTCTACGAGAGAGGAAGGCCACCCTTTGAAGAAAGCTTTATAGTCCCTATAAACAGTCAATAGAAATGTGCAAATCTCAGAAATCATTGGAGCAGTGTCCTGGTAGTGTGCTTGCCTTCAGTCAGCACTTGTCGGACATTTTTCAGCAATGAACCCTGGAAATTTCACTATAAATGTGAAACTCACATTTTTCCTGCTTGACAAAGAAATGGTTGTTGTGTAATACCTGGTGGATGTAACATTAGTGGTTGGTGAGGGTCTTTCAAAGATCAGTATGTTGTCCTGAGAGAAGGCTGTCTTCTATTCCCGAGATAAACATTCAAAAGACAACAGAGGCAACAACAGAGCAAGAAAAGTATATGATACCTGCTTTTAGGGAGTAACAGATAGGGTTTTGGAGCGTAATGTCACGGGAGTTGGCGTGGCCAGGATTTTTGTTTGAGGCGCCATATTTCTGGGCCAAACAAAGCGCTAGCGAAAGAGGAGCGATAGCACGATAACACCAGCTATGGTTCATTCTTGCTGTGTTAGATTGCATGACCAGCAAGGGAATAAGCTTGAAAATGGGCTATCTTGTCATTGTTTCTCCACCTGGAAGCAACATGAGGAAGCTTATGTATCGGATGTTACCAAAAGAAGGCGTCAAGCCTGGATAGCAACTGTGAGATGAGCTGATATCCAGTTCTCAAACAATCTCCAAATATCTCTTAGTGTGCTCCAGACACTTTCATTCCGGTTCAGCCCCCCGGATTTGGTATAGCGTGGATATCCTTTGTTCCAGCTCGATCACTTTTTGGCTCAGGTTGATGCAGCTTTCACAACTGGATGTTGAGGTAAGTGGTGCCATTCCGAAATCTCGTACCGGTGACAGCGTCAAAAACAAAAAACTGCTGTATCGCTCTCAAACTGCTCCTCTGTGAACCACAGCCTGATAACCCTCCCTCTTCTTCCTGCTCTTAAACACAGCACCTCCTCTCTGTCCACGTGTTTCCTCGTTCCCTCCACTTCAGATCTTCACTTTGAACATTGGTGTAGGGTAATTTCCAATAAACCAAGTTCAAAAAAGGGGAGTCTATGGCTGACGCGTGTTCCTGGTTTCCAAAAGAAATGCTTCCAGTTGCATTATGATTTGAAGACTGTTTATTTATTACAAACTGAAGATGTAACAATGAACTCCTTCCTAAATAAGCATGAAAGTTCCAAAAAATAGCAGTTATCCAGAACTACCTGTGCACACATTCAGAAAACCGTGAAACTCCTAACCTCTCTGTCCATGCTCCTCCCCTTCCCTCTTTTAGGTTCTAATCCCAAAACAGTGACTTAAAATTACTTTATGTAAACACATATATTTTCACATTTATTAATCCTGAAAAGATGACTTATGTAATTAATCTATGAATTATAAAACAAACATGAACTCAATCGTAAATAAAAATATAAAGCAGACGTCTGGCGCTTACATTACCGGCCCCTAATTGTTCTAATAATGTATTGCCTTAGAACAATTACCACATTTTTTTAACTTTACAAACTTAATATGAACCACGTTTAGACATATCCAATGTTTAAACATATGACAAAATGTTATTTATAGACAAATGAATTGTCCAATACTTTGCCAATCAGCTTTGCAAAGTATATTAAGGCTGGTTTCTCTTCATTTCCAAAAGAACAGATGAAAAAGAATAAGAAAGAAAAGAAGGAAAGAGAGAAAGAAGGAAAGAGCCAGAGGTTGCTAGCACATGGCTTATCGTAGGGGCTTAGTCTTTACCACTAGCCCCTTTAGATTCCCCAAGCAGACAAATCTTGGTGATGGGTCTGTCCAAAACATTAGTCTTTGTCTTTATCCGGACTCGGCGAACGAGACCCTTCTTGTCTGGAACTGTTTTGATGATCTTTCCCATAATTCATGAGTTTCGTGGTGCACAGTCGTCCACAAGAAGAATGACATCTCCTTCTGCAAAGTTTCTTGATGCTGTGGCCCACCGCTGACGTTCTTGAACTTGAGGTAGGTGTTCTTTAATCCATCTCTTCCAAAATAGATTGGACATATACTGCACCTGTTTCCATCTACGTCGTGAGTAGAGGTCATTCTGGTCAAACAATCCTGGAGGCAATGAAGGTTTTGTTTTCAACAACAAAAGATGATTAGGTGTCAGAGCCTCCAAATCATTTGGGTCGCTTGATGCCCTGGTGATTGGTCGGCTGTTGATGATCGACTCTGCCTCACATAAGACTGTATGAAGGCATTCTTCTTCCAGAACTTGTTCTCTCACAGTAGAATTCAACACTTTTCGTATTGATCTTATCAACCTCTCCCATGCTCCGCCATGATGTGAAGCAGTGGGAGGGTTAAATGTCCACTTAATTCCATGCTGTTGAAATAGATGCTGAAACGGTGAAGTGTTCCAGTCAGTGATTGCTTCCTTCAGCTCACGACTGGCAGCACCAAAATTCGTCCCATTATCTGAGCGAATCTCCTTCACTTGTCCTCTCCGTGCTATGAAGCGCCAGATTGCATTTATGCATGAATCTGTGTCTAATGATGAGACCAGCTCTATGTGCACTGCACAAACCGCTAAACAAGTGAATATAACACCGTATCTTTTTAAGATGGTTCTTCCACGTCTTACTTCGAATGGGCCGAAGTAGTCTACACCAACCCGGGTGAAGGGTGGATCATCTGGCAACACTCGCTCTTGTGGAAGATCAGCCATCAGTTGTTTCCCAACTCTCCCATGCAAGCGACGACATGTCACACACTTTGTGATGATCTTTCTAATGGCTGTGTTGGCACTTGGGATCCAAAACTTCTGTCGCAATTCAGAGAGCATGTGATTGAGCCCTCCATGCCCAGTTTCTTTATGTATCTGTTGGAGGACTAAGTCAGAAATGTAAAAGTCTCTAGACAGGATAATAGGCTGCTTAGCAATTTCCGGCATAGCTGCCCAGCTCAGTTTTCCACCAACTCTCAACAGATCTTCCTGTAGTACAGGGTTCAGTTTGTATAAGTGGCTATTGCGCTTCACACTTTGTCCCTTGTGTAGAGCTGAAACCTCATCCGAGAATTTCTCCTTTTGGCAAAATCTGATTATATCGAGCTCTGCTTGATTCAGGTGTTCCACTGAAATTTGTGTAGGCTTAAAGCTTGTCCTGAAACTGTCAATCTGACTTTGCCTCAGCTGTCGATCATTGTCTAAGCTATTCTCCACACTGGTTACGCATTGCTCTTTACGTTTTTGACAGAGACTCCAAAGTAAGGCTTTAAGTTTCAGGAACCACGCCACCGCTCTTTTCAACTTTGTCCATGATGAGAAGTAATTTATCAGTCTCTTGAATGGAGCAACATTTTCCTCCACCTCTATCTTCTTTACTGTGGCTCTCTTGATCTCAGGATCACCAGAAGTGATTTCCGAACAATTCAGTGGAGTGTTAGGCCAAAACTCCACTGGACTGCGAAGAAAATCTGGCCCAGACACCCACGTTCTGTTCTTCATAAATTCATCTACTCTTTGCCCTCTTGAGGTGCAGTCAGCAGGATTCTTGTCTGTGCTGATGTGTTTCCACTGTTTCACATCAGAGCCTTTCAGGATAGCTGCAACTCTGTTTGCCACAAACGTACAAAAACGCGTGGTCTCATTCCGGAGATACTGGAGCACCACCTGTCTGTCCAAAAAACTGATTCTGCAAGGTCCAGTTGTAGCTCTCTTCTCAGGACACTATCCATCCTAATGGCTACTGTAGCAGCAGTCAATTCCAGACGGGGTATGGTAGGAGGCCTGAGAGGCGCCACTCTGGACTTGCCCATCATAAATACACATTGTGTCTCATTGCTCGTGTTACGCATGAGTAGGTAGCTGACTGAGCCATATGCATCCTCACTTGCGTCTGCAAAGTGATGTAGTTGTGCAAATACATCATTTCCAAAATCTTTGGGCTTGAAACATCTTGCAACTGAGAAGTGTTCCAAAGCAGGAAGGCTGGTTAACCAGTCAGTCCACCGCCTCTTTATGTGCTCAGGTAAGTCGTCATCCCACCCGATCTTCAATCTGCACAATTCCTGCAGGATAATCTTTGCTGGCAAGACTGCTGGCGTCCTCTTCTTGTGAATGGGCGATCTTTGATGTTGATCTTAAATCTGAATGTGTCTGACTCAACACACCAATTGAGACCAAGGGCCCTCTCAAGTGGAAGTTTGCCATGATCCAGGTCCAGGGTTTTCATTTCTGCTGCCAGTTCAGACTTTGGGATGGAGTCAAGCACCTTCCTTCGGTTGCTCACCCATTTGTTGAGATGGAAGCCTCCGTTGGCACAGATTTTCATTAGATCTTGACACATTGATATAGCTGCCTCCTCCGTAGCGACAGACTTGAGACAGTCATCAACGTAAAAGTTCTGCAGGACTGTTTGAACAACTTCAGCTCTGAACTGCCTACTCTGGTCTTCAGCACACTTCCTCAAAGCAAAATTGGCGCAACTGGGTGAGGATGTGGCCCCAAACAAATGCACAGTCATCTTGTGCTCAGTCAAAGCTTGATTGCAGTCGCCACCTGTCCACCAGAGGAACCTGAGTAAGTCAGAGTCACCGTCGGGCACCTTCACCTGGTGAAACATTGCTTCAACGTCTGCCATAATTGCAACAGGTTCCTTTCTAAATCGTATGACAACACCAATGAGACTGCTTGTCAAATCTGGACCCTGAAGAAGTTGATCATTCAGGGATGTGCCCTGATAGGATGCTGCACAGTCGAACACAACTCTTAATTTCTGCTTCACAGGGTGGTACACGGCGTGATACCACACTTTTCCTTCTTTGTGCGCCAGTTCATCATTTGACAGTTGTACTGCATAGCCCTTTTTAAGAAGGTCTTCCATGAAGTCTGTGTACTCTTGTCGGAAGCAGTCATTCCTGAGAAATTTAAGCCTCATGTTATGTGCTCATTGTTCAGCGACTGAGCGATTATTTGGCATGGTGACCAATCTGTTCTTCAGAGGTAGACATATTGTATTGTGGCCATCCATCAGTTTTGCAGATTCCATGACCATGTCCATAAACTAATGGTCCTCTCTTGACATTTCCACTTCATCATGTTTTCCTCCCTCTGGAAAATCCACCATGAACTGTTGAAGCCACAGGTTCTCTAAACGGCTCACTGATATGCGGTTTGCATTAGCCTTGGCTGGGTTTCTCTTGTCTGCATGACAGCCAGTTTCTCTCAAAGGTCCATTCACAGTCCAACCTAGCTTGGTTCTTACAGCATACGGTCCATTACCTACACTGCTTACAACCTCCCATGGCTCCATTGCTTTAGGTACATTTGCTCCGATAAGCAATCCAATGTCAGTCTCAATTCGAGGCAGTTTTACTTCTTTAAGGTAAGGCCACTTTTCGAGATCCTTCTGTAGGGGTATGTTTTCTTTTCCTACAGGTATTGTCCTTTGTGTAAAGACATCTGGCAGATCAATAAAGTCGTCACCAGATAAACTACTGACCTCCAAGCCTGACACTACATGAGTACAGACAGGTTTCTCTTCATTCATAGTTTTCAGTAGTATGTCAGTTTTCCTTCCAGTGATCTTCAATTTGTCCATTAATGTCTCTGTACAGAATGTGGCAGAGCTTCCTGGGTCCAAGAAGGCGTAAGTCTGCACTACTACACTTCCCTTTTTGGCTTTGACCTGTACAAGAACTATTGCAAGTGTGTAGTCATCTTCCCCGGCCCCAGTTGGCCCACAATCCTCAGACTCTGCACAGACAAAGGCACTTAAGATCGTTTGACTTTCACTGTTCTTAGTTTTCTTCTCTGTGTCAGCATCTGTGTCCCTTTTCTTGATATGCAACAATGTATGATGAGCAAGAGAACATACCTCACAGCTCACCTTTCTCTTACAAAGTTTGCTCATGTGACCTTGCTTCAAACAGCTAAAACACAGTCCTTTGCCTTTCAAAAATTCCAGCTTTTCGTTGTGTGGCTTGCCCTTAAACTTACCACACAGGTCTATGATGTGCCCACCATTACAGAACAGACATGCCTGTGGAGTGGGTTTCACATAATTTGTGTTTTCCATTGGCTTTGTGTCTTTCTCCTGAATGTCCAATGGTGTGGCACTGGTGGTGAATGACTTCTTCATTACAACCCTTTTCTGATCCTTGTTACTGTTTTGTTTAATGGTGAATGGTTTAGCAGTGGTGCTATCCTTTATGTCACCAAAAACAGGGTGAAGTGCAATTTTGGCTTGTTTATTAACAAACTCCACCAAATCCTTGAACTTGACTCTTCTGTCGCCTCGCTCTTGCATACCACACACAACAGTTCTCCACCTTTCACGTAACTTGTATGGAAGTTTTGCTACAATGGCTTTCAAGCTTGCGACATTATCAAGTTCCTCCATGTAACTCACTTCAGCCATGGTGTTACAGCAAGCTGTCAGAAAGAGTTTAAACGCATTTAAGGCTTCTGCATCTTCTGGCTTGATAGGTGCCCAGTTTGAGACTTTGTTCATGTAGGCTACAGCAATTTTGCAGTCATTTCCAAAGTGCTCTTTAACGAGCTGTTTAGCCTTGTTATAGTCTACATCTGGCTTCATATGAAGGCAGCTCTTTATTAGCTCTTTCGGCTGTCCATTAGTGAACTGCTCTAAGAAGTAGAGGCGGTCCTTAGGACTTTCAGTGTGAGACTCTACTCCGTGCTCAAAGGCGCTTACAAATGTATTGCGCGGACCAACTGTGTGGGGTGATGGAGCACCTCTTCAACCTGAGCCTGAGGTTGGGAAGAGTCCCACAGCTCTGGAAAACCTCCTGTGTTGTACCAGTGCCAAAGACTTCACGCCCCAAGGACCTCAACAGCTACAGGCCGGTGGCTCTGACATCCCACCTGATGAAGACCCTGGAGCGGTTGGTCCTGGCTCAGCTTCGGCGCCTAACAAGCTCATCACTGGACCCACTTCAGTTTGCCTACCAGCCTGGCATTGGCGCGGATGATGCCGTCATTCACCTCCTACATCGTTCCCTCGCTCACCTGGAGACCGCTGGAAGCACTGTGAGAATCATGTTCTTTGATTTCTCCAGTGCCTTCAACACTATTCTTCCCTCGGTTCTGAAGGACAAGCTGGAGAACTCTGGAGTGGACCATCACCTCACTACCTGGATTTTGGACTACCTCACCGACCGACCACAGTATGTGAGGACTCAGGGCTGTGTGTCGGACAGGGTCGTCTGCAGTACGGGGGCCCCACAGGGAACGGTTCTGGCTCCGTTCCTCTTCACCATCTACACTGCAGACTTCTCCAACAATTCCACCCAGTGCTTCCTGCAGAAGTTCTCTGATGACTCTGCAATAGTCGGCCTCATCACTGATGGGGACGACAAGGAGTACAGAGGACTGACTCAAGACTTTGTGGACTGGTGCCAGCTGAACTACCTCCAGATCAACGCCAGTAAAACCAAGGAGCTGGTGGTAGACTTCCGCAGGCACAAGCATTCTCCACTGCAACCACTGAACATCCAGGGTATGGACATTGAGGCTGTGGACAGCTACAGGTACCTTGGTGTTCATCTGAACAACAGACTGGACTGGACTCATAACTCAGACGCCCTCTACAGGAAAGGGCAGAGCAGGCTGTACCTGCTGCGGAGACTCAGGTCGTTTGGGGTGGAGGGCCCACTCCTGAAGACCTTCTATGACTCTGTGGTGGCTTCTGCTATCTTTTATGGTGTGGTCTGCTGGGGCGGCAGCATCTCTGCTGGGGACAGGAAGAGACTGAACAGGGTGATCCGAAGGGCCAGCTCTGTTCTAGGATGCCCTCTGGACCCAGTGGAGGTGGTGAGTGACAGGAGAATGGCGGCTAAGCTGTCATCCCTGTTGGACAACGTCTCCCACCCCATGCAGCAGACTGTGACAGCACTGAGCAGCTCCTTCAGTGGGAGACTGCGGCACCCACGGTGTGGGACGGAGAGATTTCGCAGGTCTTTCCTCCCCACTGCTGTCAGACTCCACAACAAAGACTTTAACTGAACAAACACACACATCCACACATGTGCAATAACACTAAGTGCAATAATCTTTTCTGGCATCGTTGTATTTTTACTCAGTTGTATATAGCATTCGTATTCTATTTTTATCTTATTGTATATTTTTATTCTATTTTATTCTACTGTATATAGTATATTATTTTATTCTATTCTGTACAGCTGTGTACTGTATTTATTCTTATTGTATTCTAATTTTTGCGTCATAACTTTTGCACTGTCCACTTCCTGCTGTGACAAAACAAATTTCCCACGTGTGGGACTAATAAAGGTTATCTTATCTTATCTTATCTTAATCTAGAGGATCACCACTGAAGGTAGGGATGTCTAAAGGTGGCAATGTCATCATTTTTTGTTGTTTCACCATCAGCTCAGTTATATTATTCTGACGTGTCATAACAGTACAGAGTGTTTCAACTGCTTGCTCATCTGCTGCAAAATCCACTCTAGACTGCTGCGTACCAATAGGGTGATTTTGTAAAGGCATGAATTCCCCATAACCATTTTCTGTGTTGGTGACTGGAGTTTGACTTACAGGTAATGGTATGAATCCAGAATCAATAGTCGTTGGGTATGCAGGACTCACATGCGACGAGCGCTCATTTTCAAAATTCTCTAATACCTTTAATTTAGCATCAGAGGCGGCAATAGCAGTTTGCAGATCAAGCTGCTCTCTTTTTGCTTTCAACTCAGTTTTCTGTCGTTCAAGCTCTTGTTTTTGTTTGAGAGCAGTTGCTTGTGCAAGCAATGTGGCTCTCGCCATTTCAGCTTTGAGGCGTACTGAGGAAGCAGTGAACACTTGGCTCCCAACGGCTGACCTGCGCCTCCTGCTTTTACTGCTTAATGCAGCGGACATCACAGAAACACTGTCGGAAGGCTGGATGTCTGCATCACACTGTCTAGCTTGTTCTGTGCGCTCCTCAGCTGCTTTAACCCACGTTTCCACATGTTGCATGAATCTACGAATACGACTAGCATTAGGTTCATACCAAGAACTTTGGTCCTTTTCAAATTCGGAGGAGATTATCCCCACTGCGAGAGTCACCACATTCCCAAACCAGAAACCGTGGATGGACAGATCGATCCGCACTGCAGTCAACGCCAGGACCGCCTCCTACAACGCGGGTCTCGCCACTGGCGATATGAGCGCCTACAAAGCGGCCTCATACGGCGTGCGGCACGCGGTGAGAGATGCCAAACGCGGTACCGGGAACGTGTGGAGTACCGCTTCCACCAGGGCGACACACGGAGTATGTGGCACGGACTACGCACCATTACGGACTACAAAGCCAGGGACACTGCGCCGATCAACGCCGACTCAGCATTCACCAACGAGCTGAATCAGTTCTACGCCCGTTTCGAGGTTAGCCAGGCGGCTAATGCTATCTACCGCCTGACTACCGAGGACAGTGACGTCATCAGCGAGAGACCGGTGACCAGCATCGCGGAGCATGACGTCCGAGCGGCACTGAGGAGAGTGAACACAAGGAAAACGGCGGGGCCAGACGGCATCAACGGCCGTCTGCTGCGCTGCTGTGCTGACCAGCTAGCAGGTGTGTTCACTTACATCTTCAACGAGTCCCTGGCGAAGTCTGTGGTCCCCACATGCTTCAAAAGATCCACCATCATCCCTGTGCCCAAGAACAGCAAACCCTCATCCCTGAACGTTGCACTGACCTCGGTAGTAATGAAGGTGTTTGAGAGGCTGCTGAAGAACATCATCTCCTCCTCCATCCCAGACACCATAGATCCGCTGCAGTTCGCCTACAGATCCAACAGATCCACAGAGGATGCCATCGCCCACGTCCTACACACCACTCTCAGCCACGTGGACAAGAAACAGGGTAACTATGTGCGAATGCTGTTTGTTGATTACAGTTCAGCGTTTAACACAATAGTGCCCTGCAGACTGTTCACAAAGCTCAGGGATCTGGGACTTAACAGCCGTCTGTGTGCATGGGTGTTGGACTTCCTCACTGGCAGAACTCAGGTGGTGAGGGTGGGCAGGTGCTTCTCCAACAGCATCACAATCAACACAGGAGCACCTCAGGGATGTGTCCTCTCGCCACTGCTCTACTCCCTCTACACTTCAGACTGTGTGGCCACCCATGGCTCCAACACCATTGTGAAGTTTGCTGACGACACAGTGGTGTTGGGTGCCATCTCCAACAACGATGAGGCGGCCTACATGGATGAAGTGAAGAATCTGGCATCGTGGTGCCAGGACAACCACCTCCAGCTGAACGTCAGCAAGACCAAGGAGCTGGTGGTGGACTTCAGAAGGGGTCAGCACAGAGACTACAAGCCCATTATCATCAATGGAGCTCCAGTGGAGAGGGTGCAGTCCTTCAAGTATCTTGGTGTCCACATCTCCTCAGAGCTGACATGGGCTGCCCACATTCAGGTCCAGACCAAAAAGGCTAGGCAGCGCCTGTATCACCTACAACAACTGAGGAAGTTCAGGGTCTCTCCAAAGATCCTCAGGATTTTCTATACAGGCGCTGTGGAGAGCATCCTCACACAGAACATGACATCGTGGTTTGGGAACAGCTGTGTGAAGGACCAAAAAGCTCTCCAGAGAGTGATCCGTACAGCAGAACGCTGCTGCAGGATTGCTCTCCCCCCGCTTCAGGACACCTACACCAGGAGATGCCGGACTAGAGCAGCGCAGATACTGAAGGACCCGTCCCATCCTGGCAACAAACTGTTCCAACTTCTGCAATCTGGTAGAAGGTTCCGCATCTTCCGGGCAAGGAAGATGCGGAACATTTCACATCATCTATAATTGACTGAGACAGGACTCTCTTCCAGATACTAAAAAAAGGAACAATGTACATTTCAAATTACTTTAATTTTAAATATGTTTATATTGTCTATCCTGTAAAATAGTCAGATGTCTATTCTTATTAATGTACAGAATTCACCTGCTTGCTGCTACTACTGCACATTCACCCAATGTATATACTATATATATATATATATATATATATATATATATTAGGGGTGCAACGATATTCGTATCGATATTGAACCGTTCGATACAGTGCTTTCGGTTCGGTACGCATATGTATCGAACAATACAACATTTGTAATTTATTTTATCAACTTTCCTTCTGACGATGCTGTCTGTGTTGAGCGCTCAGTGAATCTGCGTTCGACTACTCCGCCTAGGCTCGACAGTGCAGCCTAGGCGGAGTAGTCGAACGCAGATTCACTGAGCGCTCAACACAGACAGCATCGTCAGAAGGAAGAGCGCAGGGCAAGCTAGCGAGACAGAAGTTAAGCTCTCCTTGTAACATGGACCTCCCCCACCCTCATTCAGATCTGGCGTTTGGAATTATTTTGGTTTTCATGTGATGTATGACCCTGAAGGTAAGCGAGTCATGGACTAAAGTAAAACAGTATGTTGGATGTGCCACGCAATGCTCAATTACATGGGTGGGAACTAGTGTGTTAGCGCAGTTAGCTCGTTAACGTGTTGGCCGTCTAGCCCCATGCACGGGGCGATGGGCGGTAGCTCGTTAACGGAGATTTGCCGTGCTGTGGCGTTAAGGTCATTTCAACGAGATTAACCTGAAAGCACTAGTGGGAACACAACGAATATGACTGCACATTTACGCCGACATCATCCTAGTGCAAAGACAAGTGGAAGCAGAAAAAAAACAAGCAAGCATGCTACTAACTTTAGCCGAGTCATTTAGACAGCTGTTTAATATGCTGCTGAGAATATAGCCCAGAAGAAGCGGATAGTATAGCTTTTATTTTGGAAAGAGACATTTCTCTGTAATAAACTCTCTTTTCCAAATGTGACCAAGTGGTCGGCGGGGTTATGAACAAAATAAATAAACTTGACAACGCCACCTAGGGGAATTACACCCCCAGGAAATATATTTAAGAAAAATAAATAAAAGGAATAAAAGAAGACCGCACAGATTCAAGGATGCACACTGAGGCAGGTTGGCTTCCAATATTAAAACAGTTTTATTTATAGAAATAAATAAAATATTATAAATAATATTTTATAAATAAAATATTAAAAGTCAAGATGTAGCGTCATTATTGACAGTGTCCTACAGTAAAAATAAACAATCGTGAAACTTGGACTTACCAGCAGCCGTGGAACCAAAAGAAAATCACACCAAAAGAATCACTGCAGACCACCCAGTGCTGTACAAAAGAAAGTGTGAAAACGACCCACCACCTGAGGTCCCAGGGCCACTGGCTCGTCCTCCTTCACTGAAATAAAACACAGAAAAGTATGTTAAAAGAATAAAAGGACACTGAGCGTCAGGCTCGCTACAAATCATAAAAAGACTAAAACACACTTTAATAACTTTAATAAAAGAAATCACACACACACACACACACACACACACACACACACGGGAAAGGCTTATTCCCCACGGGTCAAACTACCACTCGTGCTGGTAATAATTATTCTCAGGCGTAGGCCGGTCTGGCTCCCCACCGGCTGAGACCGGCCACCCAGGCGATTTAGAGTCCCAGCACGACACTCGGGCAGAGAATCACTTCAGCCCGATCACAGAAGTGTGGGTACGAGCAACAGTCCAGGGTAAAATAGAACACCAGGCGAACCCAAAAAAAGGTAAGCCTACTTAATAAAAACAAGATAAGACAGATCCCTGAGCTTTGTGAACAGTCTGCAGGGCACTATTGTGTTAAACGCTGAACTGTAATCAACAAACAGCATTCGCACATAGTTACCCTGTTTCTTGTCCACGTGGCTGAGAGTGGTGTGTAGGACGTGGGCGATGGCATCCTCTGTGGATCTGTTGGATCTGTAGGCGAACTGCAGCGGATCTATGGTGTCTGGGATGGAGGAGGAGATGATGTTCTTCAGCAGCCTCTCAAACACCTTCATTACTACCGAGGTCAGTGCAACGTTCAGGGATGAGGGTTTGCTGTTCTTGGGCACAGGGATGATGGTGGATCTTTTGAAGCATGTGGGGACCACAGACTTCGCCAGGGACTCGTTGAAGATGTAAGTGAACACACCTGCTAGCTGGTCAGCACAGCAGCGCAGCAGACGGCCGTTGATGCCGTCTGGCCCCGCCGTTTTCCTTGTGTTCACTCTCCTCAGTGCCGCTCGGACGTCATGCTCCGCGATGCTGGTCACCGGTCTCTCGCTGATGACGTCACTGTCCTCGGTAGTCAGGCGGTAGATAGCATTAGCCGCCTGGCTAACCTCGAAACGGGCGTAGAACTGATTCAGCTCGTTGGTGAATGCTGAGTCGGCGTTGATCGGCGCAGTGTCCCTGGCTTTGTAGTCCGTAATGGTGCGTAGTCCGTGCCACATACTCCGTGTGTCGCCCTGGTGGAAGCGGTACTCCACACGTTCCCGGTACCGCGTTTGGCATCTCTCACCGCGTGCCGCACGCCGTATGAGGCCGCTTTGTAGGCGCTCATATCGCCAGTGGCGAGACCCGCGTTGTAGGAGGCGGTCCTGGCGTTGACTGCAGTGCGGATCGATCTGTCCATCCACGGTTTCTGGTTTGGGAATGTGGTGACTCTCGCAGTGGGGATAATCTCCTCCGAATTTGAAAAGGACCAAAGTTCTTGGTATGAACCTAATGCTAGTCGTATTCGTAGATTCATGCAACATGTGGAAACGTGGGTTAAAGCAGCTGAGGAGCGCACAGAACAAGCTAGACAGTGTGATGCAGACATCCAGCCTTCCGACAGTGTTTCTGTGATGTCCGCTGCATTAAGCAGTAAAAGCAGGAGGCGCAGGTCAGCCGTTGGGAGCCAAGTGTTCACTGCTTCCTCAGTACGCCTCAAAGCTGAAATGGCGAGAGCCACATTGCTTGCACAAGCAACTGCTCTCAAACAAAAACAAGAGCTTGAACGACAGAAAACTGAGTTGAAAGCAAAAAGAGAGCAGCTTGATCTGCAAACTGCTATTGCCGCCTCTGATGCTAAATTAAAGGTATTAGAGAATTTTGAAAATGAGCGCTCGTCGCATGTGAGTCCTGCATACCCAACGACTATTGATTCTGGATTCATACCATTACCTGTAAGTCAAACTCCAGTCACCAACACAGAAAATGGTTATGGGGAATTCATGCCTTTACAAAATCACCCTATTGGTACGCAGCAGTCTAGAGTGGATTTTGCAGCAGATGAGCAAGCAGTTGAAACACTCTGTACTGTTATGACACGTCAGAATAATATAACTGAGCTGATGGTGAAACAACAAAAAATGATGACATTGCCACCTTTAGACATCCCTACCTTCAGTGGTGATCCTCTAGATTAAGATAAGATAAGATAAGATAACCTTTATTAGTCCCACACGTGGGAAATTTGTTTTGTCACAGCAGGAAGTGGACAGTGCAAAAGTTATGACGCAAAAATTAGAATACAATAAGAATAAATACAGTACACAGCTGTACAGAATAGAATAAAATAATATACTATATACAGTAGAATAAAATAGAATAAAAATATACAATAAGATAAAAATAGAATACGAATGCTATATACAACTGAGTAAAAATACAACGATGCCAGAAAAGATTATTGCACTTAGTGTTATTGCACATGTGTGGATGTGTGTGTTTGTTCAGTTAAAGTCTTTGTTGTGGAGTCTGACAGCAGTGGGGAGGAAAGACCTGCGAAATCTCTCCGTCCCACACCGTGGGTGCCGCAGTCTCCCACTGAAGGAGCTGCTCAGTGCTGTCACAGTCTGCTGCATGGGGTGGGAGACGTTGTCCAACAGGGATGACAGCTTAGCCGCCATTCTCCTGTCACTCACCACCTCCACTGGGTCCAGAGGGCATCCTAGAACAGAGCTGGCCCTTCGGATCACCCTGTTCAGTCTCTTCCTGTCCCCAGCAGAGATGCTGCCGCCCCAGCAGACCACACCATAAAAGATAGCAGAAGCCACCACAGAGTCATAGAAGGTCTTCAGGAGTGGGCCCTCCACCCCAAACGACCTGAGTCTCCGCAGCAGGTACAGCCTGCTCTGCCCTTTCCTGTAGAGGGCGTCTGAGTTATGAGTCCAGTCCAGTCTGTTGTTCAGATGAACACCAAGGTACCTGTAGCTGTCCACAGCCTCAATGTCCATACCCTGGATGTTCAGTGGTTGCAGTGGAGAATGCTTGTGCCTGCGGAAGTCTACCACCAGCTCCTTGGTTTTACTGGCGTTGATCTGGAGGTAGTTCAGCTGGCACCAGTCCACAAAGTCTTGAGTCAGTCCTCTGTACTCCTTGTCGTCCCCATCAGTGATGAGGCCGACTATTGCAGAGTCATCAGAGAACTTCTGCAGGAAGCACTGGGTGGAATTGTTGGAGAAGTCTGCAGTGTAGATGGTGAAGAGGAACGGAGCCAGAACCGTTCCCTGTGGGGCCCCCGTACTGCAGACGACCCTGTCCGACACACAGCCCTGAGTCCTCACATACTGTGGTCGGTCGGTGAGGTAGTCCAAAATCCAGGTAGTGAGGTGATGGTCCACTCCAGAGTTCTCCAGCTTGTCCTTCAGAACCGAGGGAAGAATAGTGTTGAAGGCACTGGAGAAATCAAAGAACATGATTCTCACAGTGCTTCCAGCGGTCTCCAGGTGAGCGAGGGAACGATGTAGGAGGTGAATGACGGCATCATCCGCGCCAATGCCAGGCTGGTAGGCAAACTGAAGTGGGTCCAGTGATGAGCTTGTTAGGCGCCGAAGCTGAGCCAGGACCAACCGCTCCAGGGTCTTCATCAGGTGGGATGTCAGAGCCACCGGCCTGTAGCTGTTGAGGTCCTTGGGGCGTGAAGTCTTTGGCACTGGTACAACACAGGAGGTTTTCCAGAGCTGTGGGACTCTTCCCAACCTCAGGCTCAGGTTGAAGAGGTGCTCCATCACCCCACACAGTTGGTCCGCGCAATACATTTGTAAGCGCCTTTGAGCACGGAGTAGAGTCTCACACTGAAAGTCCTAAGGACCGCCTCTACTTCTTAGAGCAGTTCACTAATGGACAGCCGAAAGAGCTAATAAAGAGCTGCCTTCATATGAAGCCAGATGTAGACTATAACAAGGCTAAACAGCTCGTTAAAGAGCACTTTGGAAATGACTGCAAAATTGCTGTAGCCTACATGAACAAAGTCTCAAACTGGGCACCTATCAAGCCAGAAGATGCAGAAGCCTTAAATGCGTTTAAACTCTTTCTGACAGCTTGCTGTAACACCATGGCTGAAGTGAGTTACATGGAGGAACTTGATAATGTCGCAAGCTTGAAAGCCATTGTAGCAAAACTTCCATACAAGTTACGTGAAAGGTGGAGAACTGTTGTGTGTGGTATGCAAGAGCGAGGCGACAGAAGAGTCAAGTTCAAGGATTTGGTGGAGTTTGTTAATAAACAAGCCAAAATTGCACTTCACCCTGTTTTTGGTGACATAAAGGATAGCACCACTGCTAAACCATTCACCATTAAACAAAACAGTAACAAGGATCAGAAAAGGGTTGTAATGAAGAAGTCATTCACCACCAGTGCCACACCATTGGACATTCAGGAGAAAGACACAAAGCCAATGGAAAACACAAATTATGTGAAACCCACTCCACAGGCATGTCTGTTCTGTAATGGTGGGCACATCATAGACCTGTGTGGTAAGTTTAAGGGCAAGCCACACAACGAAAAGCTGGAATTTTTGAAAGGCAAAGGACTGTGTTTTAGCTGTTTGAAGCAAGGTCACATGAGCAAACTTTGTAAGAGAAAGGTGAGCTGTGAGGTATGTTCTCTTGCTCATCATACATTGTTGCATATCAAGAAAAGGGACACAGATGCTGACACAGAGAAGAAAACTAAGAACAGTGAAAGTCAAACGATCTTAAGTGCCTTTGTCTGTGCAGAGTCTGAGGATTGTGGGCCAACTGGGGCCGGGGAAGATGACTACACACTTGCAATAGTTCTTGTACAGGTCAAAGCCAAAAAGGGAAGTGTAGTAGTGCAGACTTACGCCTTCTTGGACCCAGGAAGCTCTGCCACATTCTGTACAGAGACATTAATGGACAAATTGAAGATCACTGGAAGGAAAACTGACATACTACTGAAAACTATGAATGAAGAGAAACCTGTCTGTACTCATGTAGTGTCAGGCTTGGAGGTCAGTAGTTTATCTGGTGACGACTTTATTGATCTGCCAGATGTCTTTACACAAAGGACAATACCTGTAGGAAAAGAAAACATACCCCTACAGAAGGATCTCGAAAAGTGGCCTTACCTTAAAGAAGTAAAACTGCCTCGAATTGAGACTGACATTGGATTGCTTATCGGAGCAAATGTACCTAAAGCAATGGAGCCATGGGAGGTTGTAAGCAGTGTAGGTAATGGACCGTATGCTGTAAGAACCAAGCTAGGTTGGACTGTGAATGGACCTTTGAGAGAAACTGGCTGTCATGCAGACAAGAGAAACCCAGCCAAGGCTAATGCAAACCGCATATCAGTGAGCCGTTTAGAGAACCTGTGGCTTCAACAGTTCATGGTGGATTTTCCAGAGGGAGGAAAACATGATGAAGTGGAAATGTCAAGAGAGGACCATTAGTTTATGGACATGGTCATGGAATCTGCAAAACTGATGGATGGCCACAATACAATATGTCTACCTCTGAAGAACAGATTGGTCACCATGCCAAATAATCGCTCAGTCGCTGAACAATGAGCACATAACATGAGGCTTAAATTTCTCAGGAATGACTGCTTCCGACAAGAGTACACAGACTTCATGGAAGACCTTCTTAAAAAGGGCTATGCAGTACAACTGTCAAATGATGAACTGGCGCACAAAGAAGGAAAAGTGTGGTATCACGCCGTGTACCACCCTGTGAAGCAGAAATTAAGAGTTGTGTTCGACTGTGCAGCATCCTATCAGGGCACATCCCTGAATGATCAACTTCTTCAGGGTCCAGATTTGACAAGCAGTCTCATTGGTGTTGTCATACGATTTAGAAAGGAACCTGTTGCAATTATGGCAGACGTTGAAGCAATGTTTCACCAGGTGAAGGTGCCCGACGGTGACTCTGACTTACTCAGGTTCCTCTGGTGGACAGGTGGCGACTGCAATCAAGCTTTGACTGAGCACAAGATGACTGTGCATTTGTTTGGGGCCACATCCTCACCCAGTTGCGCCAATTTTGCTTTGAGGAAGTGTGCTGAAGACCAGAGTAGGCAGTTCAGAGCTGAAGTTGTTCAAACAGTCCTGCAGAACTTTTACGTTGATGACTGTCTCAAGTCTGTCGCTACGGAGGAGGCAGCTATATCAATGTGTCAAGATCTAATGAAAATCTGTGCCAACGGAGGCTTCCATCTCAACAAATGGGTGAGCAACCGAAGGAAGGTGCTTGACTCCATCCCAAAGTCTGAACTGGCAGCAGAAATGAAAACCCTGGACCTGGATCATGGCAAACTTCCACTTGAGAGGGCCCTTGGTCTCAATTGGTGTGTTGAGTCAGACACATTCAGATTTAAGATCAACATCAAAGATCGCCCATTCACAAGAAGAGGACGCCAGCAGTCTTGCCAGCAAAGATTATCCTGCAGGAATTGTGCAGATTGAAGATCGGGTGGGATGACGACTTACCTGAGCACATAAAGAGGCGGTGGACTGACTGGTTAACCAGCCTTCCTGCTTTGGAACACTTCTCAGTTGCAAGATGTTTCAAGCCCAAAGATTTTGGAAATGATGTATTTGCACAACTACATCACTTTGCAGACGCAAGTGAGGATGCATATGGCTCAGTCAGCTACCTACTCATGCGTAACACGAGCAATGAGACACAATGTGTATTTATGATGGGCAAGTCCAGAGTGGCGCCTCTCAGGCCTCCTACCATACCCCGTCTGGAATTGACTGCTGCTACAGTAGCCATTAGGATGGATAGTGTCCTGAGAAGAGAGCTACAACTGGACCTTGCAGAATCAGTTTTTTGGACAGACAGGTGGTGCTCCAGTATCTCCGGAATGAGACCACGCGTTTTTGTACGTTTGTGGCAAACAGAGTTGCAGCTATCCTGAAAGGCTCTGATGTGAAACAGTGGAAACACATCAGCACAGACAAGAATCCTGCTGACTGCACCTCAAGAGGGCAAAGAGTAGATGAATTTATGAAGAACAGAACGTGGGTGTCTGGGCCAGATTTTCTTCGCAGTCCAGTGGAGTTTTGGCCTAACACTCCACTGAATTGTTCGGAAATCACTTCTGGTGATCCTGAGATCAAGAGAGCCACAGTAAAGAAGATAGAGGTGGAGGAAAATGTTGCTCCATTCAAGAGACTGATAAATTACTTCTCATCATGGACAAAGTTGAAAAGAGCGGTGGCGTGGTTCCTGAAACTTAAAGCCTTACTTTGGAGTCTCTGTCAAAAACGTAAAGAGCAATGCGTAACCAGTGTGGAGAATAGCTTAGACAATGATCGACAGCTGAGGCAAAGTCAGATTGACAGTTTCAGGACAAGCTTTAAGCCTACACAAATTTCAGTGGAACACCTGAATCAAGCAGAGCTCGATATAATCAGATTTTGCCAAAAGGAGAAATTCTCGGATGAGGTTTCAGCTCTACACAAGGGACAAAGTGTGAAGCGCAATAGCCACTTATACAAACTGAACCCTGTACTACAGGAAGATCTGTTGAGAGTTGGTGGAAAACTGAGCTGGGCAGCTATGCCGGAAATTGCTAAGCAGCCTATTATCCTGTCTAGAGACTTTTACATTTCTGACTTAGTCCTCCAACAGATACATAAAGAAACTGGGCATGGAGGGCTCAATCACATGCTCTCTGAATTGCGACAGAAGTTTTGGATCCCAAGTGCCAACACAGCCATTAGAAAGATCATCACAAAGTGTGTGACATGTCGTCGCTTGCATGGGAGAGTTGGGAAACAACTGATGGCTGATCTTCCACAAGAGCGAGTGTTGCCAGATGATCCACCCTTCACCCGGGTTGGTGTAGACTACTTCGGCCCATTCGAAGTAAGACGTGGAAGAACCATCTTAAAAAGATACGGTGTTATATTCACTTGTTTAGCGGTTTGTGCAGTGCACATAGAGCTGGTCTCATCATTAGACACAGATTCATGCATAAATGCAATCTGGCGCTTCATAGCACGGAGAGGACAAGTGAAGGAGATTCGCTCAGATAATGGGACGAATTTTGGTGCTGCCAGTCGTGAGCTGAAGGAAGCAATCACTGACTGGAACACTTCACCGTTTCAGCATCTATTTCAACAGCATGGAATTAAGTGGACATTTAACCCTCCCACTGCTTCACATCATGGCGGAGCATGGGAGAGGTTGATAAGATCAATACGAAAAGTGTTGAATTCTACTGTGAGAGAACAAGTTCTGGAAGAAGAATGCCTTCATACAGTCTTATGTGAGGCAGAGTCGATCATCAACAGCCGACCAATCACCAGGGCATCAAGCGACCCAAATGATTTGGAGGCTCTGACACCTAATCATCTTTTGTTGTTGAAAACAAAACCTTCATTGCCTCCAGGATTGTTTGACCAGAATGACCTCTACTCACGACGTAGATGGAAACAGGTGCAGTATATGTCCAATCTATTTTGGAAGAGATGGATTAAAGAACACCTACCTCAAGTTCAAGAACGTCAGCGGTGGGCCACAGCATCAAGAAACTTTGCAGAAGGAGATGTCGTTCTTCTTGTGGACGACTGTGCACCACGAAACTCATGAATTATGGGAAAGATCATCAAAACAGTTCCAGACAAGAAGGGTCTCGTTCGCCGAGTCCGGATAAAGACAAAGACTAATGTTTTGGACAGACCCATCACCAAGATTTGTCTGCTTGGGGAATCTAAAGGGGCTAGTGGTAAAGACTAAGCCCCTACGATAAGCCATGTGCTAGCAACCTCTGGCTCTTTCCTTCTTTCTCTCTTTCCTTCTTTTCTTTCTTATTCTTTTTCATCTGTTCTTTTGGAAATGAAGAGAAACCAGCCTTAATATACTTTGCAAAGCTGATTGGCAAAGTATTGGACAATTCATTTGTCTATAAATAACATTTTGTCATATGTTTAAACATTGGATATGTCTAAACGTGGTTCATATTAAGTTTGTAAAGTTAAAAAAATGTGGTAATTGTTCTAAGGCAATACATTATTAGAACAATTAGGGGCCGGTAATGTAAGCGCCAGACGTCTGCTTTATATTTTTATTTACGATTGAGTTCATGTTTGTTTTATAATTCATAGATTAATTACATAAGTCATCTTTTCAGGATTAATAAATGTGAAAATATATGTGTTTACATAAAGTAATTTTAAGTCACTGTTTTGGGATTAGAACCTAAAAGAGGGAAGGGGAGGAGCATGGACAGAGAGGTTAGGAGTTTCACGGTTTTCTGAATGTGTGCACAGGTAGTTCTGGATAACTGCTATTTTTTGGAACTTTCATGCTTATTTAGGAAGGAGTTCATTGTTACATCTTCAGTTTGTAATAAATAAACAGTCTTCAAATCATAATGCAACTGGAAGCATTTCTTTTGGAAACCAGGAACACGCGTCAGCCATAGACTCCCCTTTTTTGAACTTGGTTTATTGGAAATTACCCTACACCAATGTTCAAAGTGAAGATCTGAAGTGGAGGGAACGAGGAAACACGTGGACAGAGAGGAGGTGCTGTGTTTAAGAGCAGGAAGAAGAGGGAGGGTTATCAGGCTGTGGTTCACAGAGGAGCAGTTTGAGAGCGATACAGCAGTTTTTTGTTTTTGACGCTGTCACCGGTACGAGATTTCGGAATGGCACCACTTACCTCAACATCCAGTTGTGAAAGCTGCATCAACCTGAGCCAAAAAGTGATCGAGCTGGAACAAAGGATATCCACGCTATACCAAATCCGGGGGGCTGAACCGGAATGAAAGTGTCTGGAGCACACTAAGAGATATTTGGAGATTGTTTGAGAACTGGATATCAGCTCATCTCACAGTTGCTATCCAGGCTTGACGCCTTCTTTTGGTAACATCCGATACATAAGCTTCCTCATGTTGCTTCCAGGTGGAGAAACAATGACAAGATAGCCCATTTTCAAGCTTATTCCCTTGCTGGTCATGCAATCTAACACAGCAAGAATGAACCATAGCTGGTGTTATCGTGCTATCGCTCCTCTTTCGCTAGCGCTTTGTTTGGCCCAGAAATATGGCGCCTCAAACAAAAATCCTGGCCACGCCAACTCCCGTGACATTACGCTCCAAAACCCTATCTGTTACTCCCTAAAAGCAGGTATCATATACTTTTCTTGCTCTGTTGTTGCCTCTGTTGTCTTTTGAATGTTTATCTCGGGAATAGAAGACAGCCTTCTCTCAGGACAACATACTGATCTTTGAAAGACCCTCACCAACCACTAATGTTACATCCACCAGGTATTACACAACAACCATTTCTTTGTCAAGCAGGAAAAATGTGAGTTTCACATTTATAGTGAAATTTCCAGGGTTCATTGCTGAAAAATGTCCGACAAGTGCTGACTGAAGGCAAGCACACTACCAGGACACTGCTCCAATGATTTCTGAGATTTGCACATTTCTATTGACTGTTTATAGGGACTATAAAGCTTTCTTCAAAGGGTGGCCTTCCTCTCTCGTAGAGATCGGGTGAAGAGTGCAGTCATTCAAGAGGGCTTCACTATACACTTTATACACATCTCCGTACAATTTTTCTATACATATTTCTGTACATTGTTACCTGAATATACGAACTTCAGTTTCTTATGTTTAAAGGGACACTTTGTGTCTTCCTTTTATATTTCATATTGTCCTTTCTACAAGAGCTGTGTAACACCCAAATTTCTCATCCGTGGGATAATAAAGGTTTACTCTATTCTTTTCTATTCAGAGTACAGCTGCTACACCTCCACACTGAAAGGAGCCAGTTGAGGTGGTTTTGTCATAATCCAGCTGTGTGCAGACAGGAGAGGACCCAGATACAGACTCATGGAAAGGTGACTTAAACACAAAAATGGCTTTATTTGCACAAAGGGGAAATAAACAACACAAAACTAAACTGGGAAATCTAACGAACTGAACCCTCGGGAAGGCACACGGAGAATCACACACAACCACGAGGGAGGACGCGACAAAGGACTGAGGGAGACGCTGACCTAAATACACAGAGGGATAACAAGGAAGTGAGACCAGATGAGGAACACAGCTAACATGAATAACCATAACGAAACAGGGGAAGCTAAACTGAACAGAATGAACAAAGAAACATGGGACTTTCACAATAAAACAGGAAACGTGATGCGCAAGTGGAGGAGCGGCAGACAAGAGGGAGCGAGGGAACACGGGATGAGGACAATCTTGATGGTCTGGGGAAACATAGATAAACGTAAAGGAATAAAACATCAGGGGGGGGGAAAGGCACAAGAACCCACACAATTAACTAAACATAGACACACAAAGGAAGACACAGAGGCCAAAGACACGGGGGAAAAAAATCCAATAAACAAGACTGAACAGAATAACCTAAGAACAAATGGACTTAACAAAAACATGCACAAAAACTCAAAACACTGGGTCAAAAGTTCCAGGACCATAACAGGTTTGGCCATCTGACTAGAATGCCTCACGAGAAACTCCATGCGTGTTGTACAGGGAGGAGGGCTAGAGATAGAACTAGGACATGCTGGAGAGATTATATGTCTCAGCTAGGCTGGGAATTTGGAATTGACGTAAAGAAATGTAATTCCAGTTTGTGCTTCCCTGTCTGTGTCGCTTACAAGAAGAAGGTCAACAAACACACCGCAGTACATAATCAATCAGCCCTCAGTGTAAGCTACAAAAATAAAATATGGGTTACACACACATACTCAACAGAAAGCTATCGATATCAGAGCAGGCTGCTGCTGTGTGCGTGTGCGTGTGTGTGTGTGTGTGTGTGTGTGTGTGTGTGTGTATGAGGGATTAAAACATCTAATAAAGTCAGGGAAAAGCTCTCAGCCTGACTCGCAGACAGTAAAACTCAACATCAAAACATCCGGCTGGGACTCATTAAACTGTGAGGGTTTGTAGAAGATGCAGCACACACACACACACACACACACACACACACACACACACACACACACACACACACACACACACACACACACACACACACACAGAATCATGTTTTCATATCCTTGTGGGGACATCTAACTGACATAATGCTTTCACTAGCTGCTTATCCTAATGCCTAACCCAGTGTTTCCCAACCACTGTGCCGCAGCACACAGGTGTGCCGTGGAAGATTATCTGGTTTCACCTGATTGGTACTCTAAGCGACCAGCGTGAGTAATGGGAAGAACAATTACATTCTCTTCCACTAGAGGGCGGTACAATTACCAGCTCTAATTATATGAGTTGCCAACTGCCAGTAAAACAGAGGAAGACAAAGAAGAAATTACATAATAGTTATGCTGTGGGTGAGACAACACAGCACGTAATAACAATAGATAAATATTTGAAGAGAAAAAGTAGTCGGTCTGACCTGGGTCCTGGAGAAAATTCTGACCCAGATGAAGACCCTAGCATGAGTAGTGGTCAGAAGCAAGCAAAAAAGGCATTCAGGGAACAAACTGAGCCAAATCTGCTAAGCCACGTGTGTGTGGAAGATATTATTGAAATGCTTTTTGTGACATTTTTGTTTGGTGGTGAGCTGTGTGATTTTTTGTCCTGGAATTTATGATGAAGCTAACAGAACAGTAAGTGTTGCTTTAAATCGGGGGGTATTCAACAAAAAAGAAAAGACTTCTTACTTCTTAATGCAAAGGTTCAGATGATCATTATTCTAAATATTTAATTACTTTAAATGTTTTTATTTTAATAAAGACACAATTACTAATTCTACTGAAAAGTGTGTACTTTTAATATATATTGTATTATACATATTATATCTATATTTTAAATATAGAAATAAGAAAAATCATTAGAAAAAGTTGTTATTATTGGTATTATTAGTATTATTGCATATTAATGATGTATGTATTAATGTATGTATGTATATGTATATGTATATGTATTAATGATGAAGGAACTGACCTTACAAGTCACATAATCAACTTTTTGGTAAAAGGTTAATGTGGCAGTTCAACAGTTTAACCTGCGGAGGGAGCCAGAGAAGCTGTTTTGAAGTCAACATTACCAGGCAAAGGGCGAGGGGGGGAGACTGTTGCCATAGTAACTGAATCTACTAAAGTCAGTAAGTGTTTGTCTTAATTAAATCACTTAGCTGTTCTTAGCTGTTAGTGTTCATCTTCAGGCACTGAATTCACTCACAACAGCCATCATATGGCTGACAGTGGTTTGATCCACTTCCTTTCTCTTTGATTTACTTAAATCTTAAAGTGATTCTCATGTGAAAATGTTGTATTAAATATTACAGCAAAAATAAACATCTTACTGTCTGATATAACGCTTGGTTTGGCCTCTGGGGATAGTTTCCATGAATTGTGTCCACTTTGACTTGTTGTAATTAAAGTGGAATTCTTTGTTGAACTTTCTTAAATTTCTTCTTTGAACACAGTGTTATCTGATTGTATTTACAGGCAGCATTTCACTTTCATTCGTCTGCTACAGTCACCACAGGTTTGAAAAGTTTTAATAAAAATCTACACAAACACATAAACATAATTAATTAGTACAGTAAAAGCCTGAAAATTCAGTTAAATTCCTAAAAAACAAGCAGTATTATCCAGGAACCTTTAAATGGTCTTCAGATCCCCAGGCCTGTATAAAACGCCATGAGGCAACTGCTGTTGTGTTCATTCACTAATTAGAAAATTTTATTGAATTGATTAATGATTATTAAATAAACAATCAGTATGCTTTTCTCACATAATATCTCAAAATGGTTACATCCATGAAATACTTGGCAGGTATTCTGTCTTCTGTCTTTCTACAGCTGAACCATGACTCTCCAGAGTCCAGCTCACATGCACTCAGCTGCTCTATTAATGAATAGAATAGAATAGAATAGAATAGAATAGAATAGAATAGAATAAACCTTCATTATCCCACGGATGAGAAATTTCAGGAAACACAAGGTGGTCCTATAAACATAAAAAACCAAAGTTTGTATATACAGGTAACAATGTACAGAATATGTATAGAAACATTGAAAAAAATTGTATGGAGATATGTATAAAATGTACAGGAAACAAAGAAGCTGGTGAGTAAGATGACCAAAAGAATGTTAAGCTGCATTAAAGAGTCTGACAGCTGCTGGTAAGAATGAACTGTGGTAGCGCTCCTTCCTACACTGCGGGTGTAAAAGTCTACTGCTGAACGAGCTGCTCAGTGCTCGTACAGTCTCATGCAGGGGGTGGGAGGTGTTGTCCATGATGGATGTTAGCTTAGACAACATCCTCTCCTCCCCAACCTGCTTGATGGACTTCAGCGGACTAGGACAGAGCTGGCCCTCCTGACCAGTTTGTTGAGTTTCCCCCTGTCCCTCTCTGCCATTCCACCACTCCAGCAGACCACAGCATAGAAAATAGCAGACGCCACCACAGTGTCATAAAATGTCCTGAGGAGTGTCCTGTTCACCCCGAAGGATCTCAGCTGCCGTGGCAGGTGGAGACGACTTAGACCCATTTTGTAAAGTGCATCTATGTTTGTGGACCAGTCCAGTTTGTTATTGAGGTGAAAACCCAGGTATTTATACTCCACCGTTTCAATGTCCAAACCCTGGATGTTGTGTGGCTTCTTGCTGAAGTCAATCACCAGCTCCTTCGTCTTGCTGGCAATGATGCAAAGATGGTTCTGTTGGCACCAGCTGACAAAGTCATTGATGACCCCTCTGTATTCCAGATCGTTTCCCTCCGACACCCAATCCCCAATGGCGGTGTCGTCTGAGAACTTCTGGAGATGGCAAGTGTCCGTGTTATAACCAGTGTTGGTCAAGTTACTTGAAAAAAGTAATCAGTAACTAATTACTGATTACTTCCCCAAAAAAGTAATCCCGTTGCTTTACTGATTACTTATTTTCAAAAGTAATTAATTACTTAGTTACTTAGTTACTTTTTAAAAACACGATTTACAACCTGAAGAGGTGATAAAGCGATAGATCTTTCAGCCCAATTCTACTTTTTCTACATAATCCATCATACAAAATGTAATCAAATGAAAAAGTCTCTTTTTAAAACTTGTTTTATTAGTTTTAATCTACATTTTTAAACAAAATATCTGTACTTTCTCCTCTTTACATTTCCAAAACAGACTTGTTCCTTTAAGTTCATCTAGCGTTTATATTCAGGGATTAAAGTAGGCTGGAAAAACAGGTTAGTTTGCGTTCATGTGGTGAATTCACTATAAAACACTGATGGACTGCTTATGATTACATCAAGTGTGGCAGAAATGAATGTGCATTTAAGATAATGATGCTTAGATTATTTAACTGAATTGAAACTTTATTCTAGCTGTATACTGTCTAGTGTGAAGCCGCATAGTGTGAGTGTAGGGCATGGACATCAGATATGATAGCTGGTGAAACTGCGTACATGTTGTTAAGTTCAGTTGTGTAAATCCACAAAGAGCAGCAGGTCAGCTGATTGCAGCCTTTACACTAAGAAAACTTTATGAAGCTTACATCAGAAATTATTGTGGGCCATCATTTTTTCCCCACACTGAGCGCCATTACTAATTTTAGAGTTCCTCCAACTCCTGAATTTACTTCAACCCCTGACTGCGCATTTTCCTGTTTAGAGGCAAAGTCACCCTCTACAAAGTAGGCAACAGAAAATAGTTATTGTTTTAAAATATTTCACTGCATGTTTCCCACATAATAGTTTCAAAATAAGCACATTCATTAGAATTAGAATTTAGATTAGAATAATATTTGTATTCTTGTGCACTAATAATATTTTCTGATTATATTCTTATATTAATATAGCACAAGCTTTAGTTACCTTGTAACCTGTAAACTGTACTTTTTCACTTTTACTCAAAGAAGTTGCTTCAGTGCTTTTACTGGAGAATATTTTTTAAAAACACAGGTATCTGTACTTCTACTTAAGTAAAGAACGTCTGTACTTTTGCCCCCTCTGATGGTCTGTGTAACTCATTACTATCATCTTCACATCATGGGGTGTTTTTGGGGGGGAAACCAAGAATCGAGCTCTCTGTGAAAACAACAGGAAATGAGCAGATACACTGTCAGAGTGGGGTACAGATACTGAGTTTTATTTAGAGGCAGTGCCTGTGTGGTTATGACTGAATATGTACTGTTAACAGTAATTTTGGGGAAACTCCAGAACTGACACCCTGTTATGGAACCATAAGTCATAACAAGATGATGAGCTTTGGGACTGTTGTGAGGACAGTATGCACATGTTCAGATGCTGTGTAGGTGTTCAAGTCTCTGATTTTGATTTATCCAGAAAAAAGATTCTGCTGTTGGAAGATTATGTCAACTGTATTTGATTTTATGTGAGCAAGCCCCTCCAAAGTCTCCCACTGCCCATCTTAATGTGACCAGAGGTACAAAACAACAGAGATGCTTCTGTGTGCACAGGCGCTCAAGTGTGAACTCAGAGCAACAATTAAAACAAACACACTCCAGATGAACCTGCTGTGATTCATGCAGATGAGTCAGGATGTTGTTTATGGTGTTTTTATTCTCCCTGTTTTTCCTTTGCAGCTCCCTTTATTATGTGTTAGCTGCTTAAGTGCTGGTGTCCTGGTTCTCTCTGCGATTCTCCTTTAGTTAAACAAGCATGTCTAATGTTTCTGCTATTAGTGATGTGTTTTAGCAGGACAGAAAGAAAAGGTCATTACTTCTGTTAAATCTGTTGGATTTTGTTCCTCATTTGCATATTTTCTGCTTTGCTGCAGGAAGCGAAACAGTCACTGTGTGCCACACTGTCATTATATCAATGCTGCTATCCTGTATATATTGTACATACTATTGTTTGAGTACTTACGATTGTTTTTTTTTTTTTTGTTGTTTTTTTTTGTACTTTTATATTTTACATTTATATTTATTATTGAAACTTGCACCAAGGGAGCGGCACTCCAATTTTGTTGTACTCTGTACAATGACAATAAAGGCTATTCTATTCTATTCTATTCTATTCTATTCTAATGTTTCCCTGTGATGCTTGCAGTGGTGTTTTTGTGGACTTTCATCGTTTTACAGCTTTATAGCCTAAAAACACGACTGATTATAGAGGGATTGCAGATGGTGAGGCATTTAGTGAAGACCTTACATTTTGTTTCAGTAACAATTAAATTCACCCTGATTATCTTCATCTTGGTTTTACTGCAGCTGTAACATTACAGTATTTGTAAAACGACACTGAGAGAGAGCCTGTTTCTGCGTCTTTGTGCTGCTCTTACAAAGGTTAAATGTTCAGATGATGATTCCAGCTGTTCTTCAACCTGCAGAAATCATCGTAAAGCTACTACATCTGGATTAGAACAAATCAGTGTTTTTAATATCAGTTTAGTCAAGTTTATTGTTCCTGCCCAGAGATCAGGTACAAAAACTCATCTCAGAGATGACAGCATCTCAAATTAGCATCGTCAAAACAGAGCAACAATAAAATAAATACATGCACATCTATGCAAAACAAACAAACAAACGAGGCAGTTACTGAGCTGAAACATAGTTAACAATGTACATGACAACAGCTCGCACACTGCAAGTCTCCAACTTTACCAGTTGTTTTGCTAATGTTTCCAGCACTCGTGATCTTCATGCACTGAGTATTTCTATTTATTTCTGAGTTAATCTATTAACTTGTGAATGACAGGACAACTGCACATTTGTCATGGTCCCCGTGCCTCGCCAGCTGACCCCTTGTTAGGCAACATGTTGTTTTTTTTTGGTTTTTTTTTGGTTTTCTGCTCTCTCTCTCTCTCCTCTGCTGGGGCGGTGCTTATTACGGGCTCCCGCCCTTGGCCCACGCACCTGCGTTCAATCTCCCCACCTGCTGCTGATCTCCACTAATCTTGAGCCCTTCTTAAGACAGTAGTGCTTTGCTACTCATCGTTGGATCGTTGAGCAATCTGTGTCAGGCACCCTTTAATCTGAAAACTAGAATCCTTGAGTTGTTGTCGTTACTAACTGACGCTTCTTTGTGTAGATCTTTCCTAGACCTGCCTACCTGAAATCCTGCAAGTGAGTGTGTGGAAGCATGAGAGCCTGCTGAGGAGAGTGGAGTGTGATTTGGAGAGGAGTGGAGCATGTTTGATCCCTTCCTTTTCCCCCACGGTCCCTGGAGCCCCTCTAGAACATTGTGTATATATATAATCACTTGGTGTTGTCACTGTAAATACATTCACTGTCTTTTCTGCAAGGATCCCTCGTCTGCGCCTGAGTCTGTTTAGGAACTCTGACAACACTGGAGTTGGACACATGTAATCTTTAAAAGCTTCTCATAGTGTTTAGGTCTGGAGGTGCAGAGTGCACATGACCATTACTCCTAAATGTTTTCCTCCTAGTGAGGAAACAAAATATTCACATTTTGCACAGTGAAAGCTGACAGTCAGTTAGAAAACTGGTATTTTAAGCATACTGACCGACTCATGACGTCAGCACGTCTTTTTCTTTTGGCTGCTCCATTTAGGGAATCACCACAGCAGATCCTCTGCCACCATCTCATCCAGTCCCTAGCATCCTCCTCTGTCACATCCTTAACGACAAATAAGAATCTTGTATGTGGTCTTACTCTTTTCCTCATTCTAGGTTTGACAGATTTTCAATGATTGTATGATCATTGATCAGAAATTACAAAGTAAGACCTGAGGTGACCAACATTTTTAAATGTATTCTATATGTATTCTGTTTAATACAAACTGCGACTCCTATATTCAC
Organism: Astatotilapia calliptera; assembly: GCF_964374335.1. Classification (NCBI taxonomy): domain Eukaryota; kingdom Metazoa; phylum Chordata; class Actinopteri; order Cichliformes; family Cichlidae; genus Astatotilapia; species Astatotilapia calliptera. The sequence goes on from NC_137424.1 coordinate 58,556,308, forward strand.
TGTTTTCCGAGGTTTCAGCGTTCAACGTTCAAAGACATGAAAATTAGGGGTGGGTTTTTATAATCGATTCATCGATTAAAATCGATTCTGGCTTGGATAATGTAAAATCGATTCATTAAAATCCTGAATCGATTTTTTAATATAAATTTATTTTGTCCGAAATGCCAGAATCTCTGGTGACATCTCACAAAATTTCAAGAACCACCAAACAGTAAATGAGAGCAGGTACAGGGATTCTGCACATAGACTTAAACACACAGCGCGACCCGCGGATCAGAATCAGTTAGATGTCGCCTTTCTCACAGTCGGGGCTGAAAGCCGACAGCTCGCTGATTCTGATCTGTCGGCGGGTCCGCGCTTTGTGTTCACGCCCTTTATGCGCTGATTCTAAAGCTGTTAGTTTGATCTCTCTCCAAACAATATTGACCGAACCAGCAGCAAAAGAAGATCCAAACGCTTCACATAAACATCGTCATGAATTCACTCTTTTACTGTTTTGCTTCCATTGCGATGCACAGCTCTCTCTCTCTCCCTCTCTCCCTCCCCCTCTCCCCCCCCCCCCCTCTCTCGAACAGTTTCGCTTTCTTCATTATTCGCTTGCTTGTTACACAAGTCTACTGTTGTTTACAGCGCTGTCGGCCGCTGTTTTTTTCCCTTTTACATTCTTCCGAAAAGAAAACCTCATTTCTGCTGTTCAATACTGAACAAATTGAAACTTTTTAAAATTATTCAAAATGCAAAATGCTTAGCCATGTCTCTAATAAAACCGCTGTAACGTCAGAGGTAATGTTGATTAATTAATGGTTTTCTTTCGTTTTTGATGTACTGCAGAATATTTTTATAAAATCCCAGGCCAGGAAAATCACCTTCATGTTTTTCTGTGTTTTATCTTCAGCTACTTTGACACAAAGGCATCTGCTGTGATGCTCACACCTTGGATAAAGTCTTGAGAGTGTCAGCTTCCTTTTTATAGATACAAAAATATGTAAATGTCCTGATCTGAATTATATCTCTGACTATCAAAATTTCCCAGATTTAAATCGAATCGAATCGAATTAAATCGAATCGTGGATCGAATCGATTCGGGACCTTGTGAATCGGAATTGAATCGATTCTAGAAATCAGTGACGATACCCAGCCCTAATGAAAATGTTACACAAGCTCCTCAATTAATCTCAGTTTTATCTATATAGCGCCAAATCACAACAACTGTTCACTCAAGGTGCTTTATACTATAAAGACCCTACAGTGATGCAAACATATGACTGATTTCCAGGCATTGCTGTAGTTTCATACAGAAGTCACATTAATTAGCAGGTGCCACTGTGCCACCCTCCTGGAAGGAGCTGAGGAGAGCCCCAGACTCGGGGTCACCCAGCAGCCACGGTGCAGAAGCTACAGGGACTATATTTCAATTCACTCTCCTCTCATTACTATATGCGAATCTGCCTGGGCTGGGAGCCACCACTGCTATTCTGCTCTGAGGCCTTCCCCAAACATTTGTCTTAATTCATGCTTATGCCATCTGCCTTTACGTATGTGAAATGCTTTCAAATCTAAATGAGAATTTGGGCCAGCTAAAGAATTACAATGCAGAAGTTGTCATTACAGGATTGGTGTGCTTGCAATGTTTTACATGTGTTGCACAGTATGGAATCTTGTTGTTTTTAAGGTTGCTGCAGTTACAGTGGTTATTCAACTGCAAAAGGGATCACTTTCTGTTGTTGGTTTTGCTGCCAGAGGTTTCTGTAGTTTCCATTGATTTTGTTAGTTGCAGGTATAGTGTCAATGGTTGCTTGCATCACTCCAGGTGTTTTGTTAGTTTCACAGGTTTGTTACCCTGCAGATTTTTGGGAGATTGTGGGAGTTGCCTTGTGTAGTTGTAGGCAATGCTGTAGACACAGTTTAGCAGTTTTGGCAATTTCAGTGACAATTTTAGACGTTGTTCACATTGGTGTTGTTAGTTACACTGGTTTCAGATATTGCTCTAGTTTAATTGCTAAGTCATTTTTTTTATAAGGGTTGCCGTAAATGCTGCAGTGAGAGAACTGCTGAATTCATTTAAGTCGCCTGTTTAAAGGCACGATTAATCAGAAATTGCCACCTAAAAACTGAGCCGACCAAAATGTTTAAATGTAAGACTCACAACTCTTACCTCATTTCACTGAAACACAGCACCTCCTCTTGGTGATGTCACCTCATTCCCTCACCGACAGCTACCAGCCTACAACACATATGTTGGGTTTAGATTAGTTTCACTTCTACAAAGAGGAACCTACACTGTCATTATTACTGAGAGGAGAAATGGCGCAGAAAGGAGTTCAGCTGGACCGAGAAACCTTCTCTTGTTCCATCTGAGCTACTTTGAGGATGTGACAGCAGCTGTGTCAGAGACCAGAGATAAACTACAGGACATTCTGAGAGAGGAATGGACAAACATCTCACTGACAGTCACTGAAGAGGATGTTTTACTGTCACCAGCAGAGCCAAAGACCAGAGCTGGTTTCTTAAAATATTCACATGAAATCACACTGGATCCAAACACAGCAAACACACATCTGTTATTATCTGAGGGGAACAGAAAAGTAACAAGAATGGAACAACAACAGTCTTATTCTGATCATCCAGACAGATTCACTGCATGGCTTCAGATCCTGAGTAGAGAGAGTCTGACTGGACGTTGTTACTGGGAGGTGGAGTGGAGAGGGAGAGGAGTTGGTGTAGCAGTCGCATACAAGAATATCAGCAGAGCAGGGAGCTCTGATGAATGCAAATTTGGATTCAACGACAAATCTTGGTCTTTACGTTACGATTCAAATGGTTTTCAGTTTTGGCACAATGAAGTCCGAACCAACCTCTCAGGTCCTCGGTCCTCCAGAGTAGGAGTGTACCTGGATCACAGAGCAGGTATTCTGTCTTTCTACAGCGTCTCTGAAACCATGACTCTCCTCCACAGAGTCCAGACCACATTCACTCAGCCGCTCTATGCTGGACTTCGGTTCTTTTATTATGACAGTGACACCGCAGAGTTCATTAAACTGAAATAGACAGAAATGATTGAAGGACACTTGGTTAAAACAGGTTTTTCGGTTTCCACTTTCTTTGGTCTCTTTCATTGTTGCTCAGACGTTATTGATGTGCTGTTGCTTAGCCTGTCAGTAACACTTTATAGGTGCGACTTTGACATTGCATTATTTGTTGTCTAGTTAATGATTGGCTTTGTTTTAATGAAGGAAAAGTGTTTCACTCTGCAGAAACAATACAGCCTCATATATCTTTGTAAATGTTGTATGTTGTTCTAATTAAGGTATTTAATGTAAAACATCCCATTTCTAGTTTGTTATATCTTCTACACAAGAGTTATTCTTTATGGGAAACTGTTTTTCATTTATGTGCACTGTCATGTTTCAATTTAGAGAAGTGATCAGTTTGGTTGGGTGTTTTTGTGTTATTCTCTGGTTGGTTCCTTTTTCTTTTGTTTAAAAAAACTAGCCATTGAAATATGCGCAACCCTGTGAAAAGAAGAAGTAATATGCACTCAAACAACTTTGTATGGAATAAAATGACACCTTATATAAAACTTCCTCAGTTAATCACTGTATTGTGTTCCAGTAAAATTTGACTGAGTTAAAAGTTTCATCTCTGAAAAATATTGTTAACTTGATCAGACTGATATAACAGTTCAATAGTTCAGGCCCTGAAGTGCCGGTGATGATCGTCCGGAGTGAGGCCCATTTAGTCCAGCACAACTCTGCAGATGTCTGCGAGTCTGCCCCGTGAGGTTGGCGGCAGACTCAGGGCCGCCATCTCAGCCCCCCCGACAGCAGTGGAAGCTGCTGTGGTGCCCAATCTTGCACACTTCTGCCCCAGGACTAAAAATATGTCATATCCTGGATTAATCACATCACATCCTGCATTGGACAATTCCTGACTGAGTCTATCAAAGTCATAGTGGTAAACACGAATAACTTGGATGTGAAATAGATTCACAAAGACATTTGGAAGGAGGTAACCCAGACAGACATGAAACCATACATGAGTCATTTGATTTGTACAGATCTAGAAATGAATCTACCAGAAGTTCATGCAGAGTCTGGCTGGACAATCTTTTGGGCCAATCACTCAATGAATTTCCCATGTTGCCATGCATGATTCCCTTTAACAACTGTGATTCAAGACCAGGCCGTCATCAACAAGACAAGCTGGCAGTCAGTGGATGGCGTGCCTGCCCCTCATTTTTAACCCAATCCAAACATCAGTTGATGAGCATCTAGTCACTTTTAGGGGATGCTGCCCTTTTACACAGTATATGCCAAGAGTGCCATTTAAATGTAGCATAACGATCTGGGCAACATATCATGGCAGGACAAGTTATGCCTGAAACATTCAAGTATGTACTGGGAAACATGAAGACGGTGTTCCTCAAAAAGAACCAAGGGCAGCACATGGTTTTGGAGATAACTGCAACTATCATTGGGCCATTCTGGATTACAATAGGAACAAAGGTGGATTTGACAACCTTGCTAAGGTATGCTTATTTTTGTACTCCTTGTCTATCATCAGATTGTTTGAAATGGACTATAAAGTGCTGCGCCAGCTGGCCCGGCCTCCACAGTCACCTGACCTAAACCCAATCCAGATGGTTTGGGATGAGATGGAGCGCAGAGTGAAAGCAAAGGGCCAACAAGTGCTCAGCATCTCTGGGAACACCTTCAAGACTGTTGGAAGAACATTTCAGGTGATTACACATTGAAGCTCATCGAGAGAATGCCAAGAGTGTACAAAGCAGTAATCAAAGCAAAGGGTGGCTATTTTGAAGAATCTAAAATAGGTTTTGAGTAATTTCAGATTTTATTGCTTACTGCATAATTCAATACGTGTTAATTCATAGTTTTGATCATGAAAACAAGAAAAAACATTAAATGAGAAGGTGTGTCCAAACTTTTGACTGGTAATGTACACTCACATCAACGAGACATATGGATTATGAACAACAAATAACAGTTCAATACATGGGTAGCACTTTATAATAATGTCACACTAGTAAGTATTAGTGAGGTATTGGCAGGTGCTTCATTCTTACTATGCCATTTATAAATACAGTTATGTTATGTTTATCCATCTGTTACTGGTACACCATGCACAGCTATCACTGCTATTACATCACTGCTAGTAAAACTGATAATCATAATCATATCCTTTCATTCATTTCCGCTTATCTTTTTTCAAGGTCGAGGGGGCACTGGAGCCTGTTCCAGCTGTCTTAAGACAAGAGGCAGGGTACACCTTGGACATGTCGCCAATCTGTCCCAGGGATAACCCACATACACAGACAACCATTCACACTCACATTCACACCTATCCCCACTAATTGCATGTCTTTGGACTGTGGGAGGAAGCCGTAGTACCCGGGGAGAACCACACAAACACGAGGAGAAGAGAACTCTAAACAGAAAGACCCCGGCCTGATAATGAAATTGATTTTGCTGCAGTTGCTATATGTAGTTTCAGATGCTAGTTTAATTGCAGAAGTTACCATGTTTTGTAGAAGATGCTGCTGTAGTTTGCAGGTTTTGTGGTTAAAACTGTTACTATACTTTGCTGATGATGTTGCTTCTAGTTTCAGTCATTGAATTAGTTGCAGACGTTGCCACTGCTTCAATGTGTTTGTTGGGTTGCAGTAGCTATGCTTACTTACAGTTTTTTTGTGCTTGTTTTACATTTGTTATCCAAGTTGGAATCTTTAGTCACATGTTTTTAAGGTTGCTGCAACTCAAATAAAGTTGCAAAAGTTGCCAAAGTGATCCTTGTTGTTGTGCTATTGTTGCTATTGTTGCTATTGGCATTGTTAGTTGCAGGTGTACTGTCAGTGGTCACTTTCTTCATTGTAGGTGTTGCATTAGTGTCACAGGTTAGTTTAGCTATAGTGTCTGATTAGTTGTGGGAGTTGCCTTGTGTAGCTGTAGGCATTGTTGTAAACATGAGGGTTTTTCTTGTAATTTTTGCAATTTCAGTAACAAACTTAGTTGCAGATTGCAGTTGCAGTTTTTCTGATAAGTGTTTGTTACAGTGGTTGTAGATATTTCTGTAGTTTCATTCAGAAGTCATTTATTTATTTAAAGATGTTACTGTAAATGTTGCAGTGATGGGTTTGTTTACCTCATTTAAGTGTCGCTCCTATCAGAGAGCCCATTCTGATTCCATTTAATAACAATTTTACGGGTTTTCCTGAATTTACCACCTAAAAACTGAGCTCACCAACATTTTTTAATATACTGTTTATAAAAAAGGTATTTACTTCAAACTCAAACCTCATCCTGGAATACACCAGATACTGATAACTCCTCCCCTTCTACCTGACAGCACCTCCTCTTTGTCTGTTTCCTCATTCCCTCCCATTCAGTCTATATTTTGAAAATGGGCATAACCAACATCTGTTGACGTGTAAGAGCAGACAGCCTCCATTTCCCACGTAAACACCTATTGATTAGGTCACAGCTCAGAATAGTTTCACTTCTGCAAAAGACAAACCAGCAAGTCATTGTTACTAAGAAAAGAGAATGGATGAAGAAAACATTTCTTGCTCCATCTGTTTGGATCTACTGAAGGATCCAGTGACTACAGCCTGTGGACACAGCTACTGCATGAACTGTATTAAAACCCACTTTGATGAAGAGGACAGGAAGGGAATCCACAGCTGCCCTCAGTGTAGGAAGACTTTCACACCGAGGCCTGTCCTGGAGAAAAACACCATGTTAGCAGCTTTAGTGGAGCAGCTGAAGAAGACTGGACTCCAAGCTGCTCCAGCTGATCACTGCTATGCTGGACCTGAAGATGTGGCCTGTGATGTCTGCACTGGGAGGAAGCTGAAAGCCATCAAGTCCTGTTTATCTTGTCCAGCCTCTTACTGTGAGAAACACCTCCAACCTCACTATGATGCAGCTCCATTAAAGAAACACAAGCTGGTGGCCCCCTCCAAGAAGCTCCAGGAGAACATTTGCATGGTTTCAGATATACAAGAGAAAGTGACAGACATCTCATCAAGAGTTGCTGAAGAGGATGTTTTACTGTCACCAGCAGAGCCAAAGACCAGAGCTGGATTCTTAAAATATTCACATGAAATCACACTGGATCCAAACACAGCAAACACACATCTGTTATTATCTGAGGGGAACAGAAAAGCAACAACAGTGAAAAAACATCTCTGAAACCATGACTCTCCTCCACAGAGTCCAGACCACATTCACTCAGCCGCTCTATGCTGGACTTCGGTTCTTTTATTATGACAATGACACTGCAGAGTTCATTGAACTGAAACAGACAGAAATGATTGAAGGACACTTGGTTAAAAACTTTTTTTTTTCTAGTTTCCACTTTTTGTCTACATTGTTGCTGCTTAGAGGTAATTGATGTGCTGTTTCTTAACCTGCCAGATCTGCAAATAAAGTCATTTTACATTTGAATCTTTTGGACAGATGTTAACAGGGTTTTGTTGATGCTGGTGTGGTACATGTAACTCATCACTCGTGTTTTTATATTGTGTGTTGTCAATATTAAAAAGGTTAAATACAGTGTCTGCTTCAAATCAATCCTCTTTCTGGAATACATCAGAGACTGGTAACCCCTCCCCTTTTTCTGCCTGTTACTGGTCTGTCTGTAATACCTCCATATGTCAACCTGTTTCCCCCCCTGGTTGTTTTCCTGTGAGTTATCAACACGTTCTCACTCCCAACTCGTCAAACGTGTGACGCATGGTCAGGCTCCCTCTGCTTCACTTATCGACGCGCAGGGTACCCCCTGGCGTCGGGAATTGACGTGCAGGGTCCTCTCATTGAATACTATAGAGCTCCCTAAACGTTGCTTATTGACGACAAGAGATTGCCGCGGAAGAGCCTGTTGTTCGTATATTTATACATTTCCAAAATCACATTGTAGTGACCTATACAAAACACAATAAATTATATAATGTAAACAACTACCTGAGAAACAGCAGATACAGCAGATACATTAATTATACGCTGTTACTTTTGTATCGTTTATTGCATATGGAGGGAGTGATGTATGCTGGGTAATGGCACAGCTAGCTACTGGGTGACTTTATTCACCCGCTTCGGCTGTTATCAGTCCATACAATGGGCGTTATTAGCACAAATCAGTCCCATAGATATGGGCCATCAAAAATAAAGTTTGTATTCCCATCTAATAATATTATTTTATTATTACATACCTGTAGCACAATCCGTTCAGTTAGCTTCACACAAAAATAGCTGGTAGAAATGTCCTCCAAAGATTATCTTTGTTCACCTCTGAGGGGGTATTTTGATGCTGATCCTCTTCATCTGTTCACTGCCTGCTGGAAACCTGCTTGCTGCTGCTGCTCTTCTCTCGGCTTCCCAGAGTAAATCTGAAAAGTCACCTGCCTGCCCTCCTGCCTGCCACAACACACCTCTGCTCTAAAAAAGAAAAGGTCAGACATGTTGTTCTTCTCTTTACTCCACCACACACCCAGAGAAACTCCCGTCTCTGTAGCTTTGCTTCAGCCTGTAATACAAGGAGGCAAAATCTCCTTTCACTCACCTCACATCGTACTCACCTTTAACCTCATCTAGAAATAACTCACCTTCTCCCTCTGTTACAGTGAGTCCTGCTCTGTGGAATTTCCTCCACGTCTCACCTCAGCCTTTCTGATCCGTGCGATAAATAAAGTTTTCCTTCAAATCAAACAGAGACGTGTATCGAGTCAGCTTTTGGCTCCAACCTCTTTACACCGGCTGCTTGGCCTTGACAGCACAAGGTCCTGGACCACGTTTACATGTCTTCATAAGTTAACAGATGTGAAGTATTTTCACATACGGCCCTTAAAGCTTCTGTTAAAATGCTCCACAACACTTGGTTCAATCTGGCTTTATGCAGAGAAATGTGTGATGTTAAACTGAACCATCAGCTGATGCAAATGTTTATTATTAAACTCCTCGCCTTCATCTGTTGGAAGTTTAACAGGTACACGTCCTTCACTCAGAACATCCTCAAAAGCAGATGCAACAGATGTTCCTGCCTTGGTTTGAAGACACCTGCATGCATACTTAGAAAATCCATCTGTACATGTCAGTAAGTGTCTCACATCATCATTACTAATGTGTCTGTCATCACTATAACTGCATGTGTACAATGTGGAAATTGATGTTATGTAACGATGATACAAAAACAATATCAGAACATAATTTGATTCAGCAAATCCTATTTATTAACAACTATTAGTGTAAATAAAACATTCTGTCATCTTTTAATAGCAAAACACATTAAAGCAGACGTGTGTCCAAACCTCCTCCACTAACACATCCGTTTCTATGGTGCTGTCATCAGCTCGAGGCACAGCGGCACCCTTACTAACTCCATCAGGCACATTTAAGTCACTACAATCTTTTCATAATCCCCCATCGTTCAAGAGTCAGGTATCTCTGAAGATTTCCAGAGTACTTTTTCACACACATCCAAGTCATGTAGTTGCAGTACCTCGACCGCAGCATTGTCCAACTCATTCTGAGTCGCTTGTCTGATGGATCCTGTGTTCTGCTGTTTTAACCAGTCCAGCTGGTGCTGGAGGACCGAACACTGGTGATGGACTGCACTGTGCTGAGACAGATTTTGTGTTATAGGCTTCATGTTATGGACGCACAGTGTGAGCACTCAGGTCGCATCAGAGCATCGGGCCGTATAGTGTGAGACCCCCATCGTGACCTACAAACTTCTAACCCCTGTGATTCACTCATACAGTTTGAGCTGAATAACACGACTGAAAATTTTTTAAAAATAAAAATTAATAAATCACATAGTGTATGCCCAGCTTAACCAGACTGATGACAGATTTCACACATGCTGAATATGAAGAGTAGTATCATTTAAACTCACATGATTATCAGCCATAAGAACAAATTCAGATTTATATTGATGTAAGGTATATAAATGTAAGTACAGTTTGAATCAGTGCAATATTATTTTCACACATCAATGGACCACTGAACTTCTCAGCTTCTAAAATGTAAAGCCTCATTTAGAAACTACACAAGTACATATAATGGTCAGGGATCAACATGAACCTGTCTTCTCTATTTGACTTTAATCAACTCTGCAGTGTCTCCATTTAACCAAAGCCAAAGTCCAGCATAGAGCGGCTGAGTGAATGTGGTCTGGACTCTGTGGAGGAGAGTCATGGTTTCAGAGACGCTGTAGAAAGACAGAATACCTGCTCTGTGATCCAGGTACACTCCTACTCTGGAGGACCGAGGACCTGAGAGGACAGTTTGGACATTGTTGTGCCAAAATTGAAAACTGTTTGTGTCACAATATAATTCCCAAGATTTGTTATTGAATCCAAATCCACATTCATCATCGCCCTCCCCTGCTCTGCTGATGTTCTTGTATGTGACTGCTACATCAACTCCTCCCCCTCTCCACTCCACCTCCCAGTAACAACGTCCAGTCAGACTCTCTCTACTCAGGACCTGAGGCCATGCAGTGAATCTGTCTGGATGATCAGAATAAGACTGTTGTTGTTTCATTCGTGTTACTTTTCTGTTCCCCTCAGATAATAACAGATGTGTGTTTGCTGTGTTTGGATCCAGTGTGATTTCTTGTGAATATTTTAAGAATCCAGCTCTGGTCTTTGGCTCTGCTGGTGACAGTAAAACATCCACTTCAGTGACTGTCAGTGAGATGTTTGTCCATTCCTCTCTCAGAATGTCCTGTAGTTTATCTCTGGTCTCTGACACAGCTGCTGTCACATCCTCAAAGTAGCTCAGAGGACGAATATTGATGCTGGATGAGTGTGTAGACTCACTGAGTGCTGACAGTGAGGGGTAGTTGTGTAGAAACTGGTTGTGATCCTCTGTGTGTGAGAGCTGCTCCAGCTCGCCGTCTTTCCTCTTCAGCTCAGCGATCTCCTGCTCCAGCTTCTCCTGAAGCTCTTTGACTCGACTCACTTCAGTTTCCTGCTGGGATCTGACCTGCTGCTTCACATCAGAGCTTCTTTTCTGGAGGAGACGGATCAGCTCAGTGAACATCTTCTCACTGTCCTCCACTGCTTTATCAGCAGAGCCATTGATGGCCTCCACCTCCTGTTGAAGCAGCTTCACATCTTTCTCTCGCTCCTGGATTCTCTGCTGGATGTTTAGTCGTCTCACCTCGAGCTCCTTCTGCTTCTCAGTCCTTTCTGCTGCAGCTGGGACTGTTTCATGGCCTTTATGTTCATCCATTGTGCAGAGATAACAGATACTCTGCTGATCAGTACGACAGAAAATCTTCATCACCTCATCATGACGAGAGCAGATGTTCTCCTGGAGCTTCTTGGAGGGGGCCACCAGCTTGTGTTTCTTTAATGGAGCTGCATCATAGTGAGGTTGGAGGTGTTTCTCACAGTAAGAGGCCGGACAAGATAAACAGGACTTGATGGCTTTCAGCTTCCTCCCAGTGCAGACATCACAGGCCACATCTTCAGGTCCAGCATAGCAGTGATCAGCTGGAGCAGCTTGGAGTCCAGTCTTCTTCAGCTGCTCCACTAAAGCTGCTAACATGGTGTTTTTCTCCAGGACAGGCCTCGGTGTGAACGTCTTCCTGCACTGAGGGCAGCTGTGGATTCCCTTCCTGTCCTCTTCATCCCAGAAACTTTTAATACAGTTCATGCAGTAGCTGTGTCCACAGGTTGTAGTCACCGGATCCTTCAGTAGATCCAAACAGATGGAACAAGAGAAGGTTTCTCGGTCCAGCTGAACTCCTTTCTGCGCCATTTCTCCTCTCAGTGTCAGTGACTGTGTGAGTTTCTCTTCCTTATAACTGAAACTAGTCTGAGCTCTGATCTCAACAACATGTTTCTGCAGTGAATGGAGCCTGTCAGCTCTTACACGTCACCACATGTTGGTTACACCCATCTTCAAAGTGCAGATCTGAAGGGGAGGGAACGAGGAAACACGTGGACAGAGAGGAGGTGCTGTGTTTAAGAGCAGGAAGAAGAGGGAGGGTTATCAGGCTGTGCTTCACTCCAGGAAGAGGAGCAGTTAGAGAGTGAAACTGTGTGTTTAACCCTTTTTATTTACTGCTTCTTCTATATAAATAATTTTTAAAAATCCAGCTTTAATGAACACTGGACAGAAATGTCTCAGGTAACAATAACTGTCAGAACAGCAGAGGCTGCTGACCTAATCAAAGCATATGTGGAGAGCAGGGTTAGGTTAGCAGACATATGCTGGTTGCTTTTATTTATTTATTTATTGCTTTTATAGGCAGTAATCGATGTTGCTGTAACAGGATGAGAACTAGATAAATGCCACTGCATTGCTTTGAACAGTCAGCAGAGTCTGCACATATAATTACAGATATTCCTGCAAAAAGTTAATTACTCAAAAGAATCTTGCATTTTAGTTTTGCATTTATAACAGCTGCTGCAACAGAAATAACCATGTTCTTTACATTAAAATAGCAACAAACCTTTCTGGAACAACTTTCAAGGTTCATGGCGAAGACAAAGATCTAATGACATGAAGACTCCAGTGAAACTTAAAGTATTAGGAACCAGTTTTAATGCGTGACCAACACATTTCCCCCTGTGGCCTTCACCAGGGTCATTGCTAAATACCCTTGTGATTGTGAAAAGACTACTGGTCAAGTCAAAAAGGAGTGTATGGTAAAATGACCAATGACCATGTGACAAGATCAAGCAAGCATTTTTCTGATGTGTTCACCGCTCAATGGTTTGTTGTCATATTGAACAAAATATTAGGTTCTCTTTGTATATTACACTCAGGCATCAGGAAAGAGTGGTAACTAGTTCATAGTTTTTAGCTAATGACATGTCAATCACAAGACATTGCTCAGAAAACGTGCAGATTCTCAGCTAGATCCACCTTCCACTCTTTACTTACAGTTTCACAACAGCAAACAAACACACAAATAAGTTGAAGTAATTGTTTCCTGTATGACTTCACTGGTCTCGCATCAGTAAGGACTTTTGCTCCTTGTTGCTTGAGTTCATTGAGGTGGTGAGCATACATTTATCCCCAGACATGTCCATGTACACAAACATTAAACAACTTCTTTCTGACTTGTTTCACACTTTTGCACCACTTCAGAGGAATCCCCTTAACCTCAAATCACTGTTTTCTTAAGGTATGACTTACCTTCACAGCTGTGTGGATTACGCATCATGTCACAGAAGGTCCACAAGCATAGATGCACGTGTGTGTTCATGTCTGTAAGCTATTATTGTTTCATCTCACTGAAAGCACAAATGCCATCCTCTCTCTCTCTATTTTTATATGAGGATGGGGTGGACAAAATAACAGGAACACCTCACAACAGTGATGGCGCTGAGTTGCAAAGCTGCCTGAGCTGCATTAGAGACTGCGCTGGTGTTATTCACCTATAACGTGCTACAGTTCGTGCTTCCCTGTGTGTGTCGCTTACAAGAAGGTCAACAAACACACCGCAGTGCTGCAGGCAGAACATACATAATCAATCAGCCCTCAGTGCAAGCTACAAAAATAAAATATGGGTTACACACACACACACACACACACACACACACACACACACACACACTCTCTCTCTCTTTTAATAGGAAGCTATAGATATCAGAGCAGGCGTGTGTGTGTGGGCCGGGTCCTCAGAAGGTCGGGTAGGCCGGAAGTAAACGGCCGTGAAATTGGACGGTCTAGCCTTCTGATTAGCGTCACCGCTGTCTCGGTGGAGTTTAATAAACTCAGCCGTCTGCTCCTTGCTATCTAAAGTATAACAGGACACTGGCGTAAATTCTCAACTGTCTCATACTTCTTTTTAATTAGTTTTCTGTTTGACGTTTAGTCAGCTGTGTAAAAACCAAGGAGGAACCCACCCGGGGGATTAATAAAGTTTTATTTTATCTAATCTAATCTAATAACTTTAATCTCAGCCAAACCGATTTACTCACGAACAAACAAAACACTGAAAACAGCCCAACAATAACATTTTTAGGTTGTCTAAGTCACTTATATATTACGTTTAACCCGAGTAGTCCGCGGTGATCTGAAAACGATGTGCCGGGAGTTGTGCCGTTCTCGGTGGCATCACTGACCATCGAGCTCCCGGCTAGCTATCGAGCTGGTGGGTAGCAGACGTCTCCGAAAACGTCGAAGCACTTTTGCAAATATGGGATATCTTGATAAACCGAGCAGATATTTGATGTTTACACAACTACTTTCTCGCCTGAAAATATGCTAAAAGTTTATTTTGTGACTCAGAAAGATTAGTAAGAGTAATTTTTAAAACTTAGTATCGGCCATTGTTGGAAACTGGAGTTTGGCTGGGCTTCTGGGATATTGGTAGGCCACGAAGGACACACCTGACCCATCCTTCAAATTCAGGGAAAAGGAGGACGCATTTGTCGGCTGCATTCAGAGGAGTCTACGAATTTGGACAGCCTTCGGCGCGTCGCTGTGACGTAATCGGTCTACAAATGCGGCCTCAGGAGGATGCAGCCCATGAATTTGGACACGACCACTGGCTGTATCCCAATTCAGGGTCTGCAGCCTTAAAGGCCGCATTTTAAGGCCGATTACGTCACAGCGACGCGACGAAGGCTGTCCCAATTCAAAGGCTGCTCGAAATGCAGCCCTCAAATACGTCCTTCATTTCCCTGAATTTTAAGGATGTGGCGATGTAGACTTCATGGCCCAACATATCCCAGAATGCATAGCGCGGCGGTGGGTGTGGATAATTTTGCCGAAAAAAAACGGCGGAAGAGGGGCGGTCGAAGAGTAAACTGTTAAAAGTAAGTACTGAATATTATGTCACTTATTTATGTGCAAATGTTTAATAACGAAGAACATTAAAACATTCCTGTTGGCAAAGTTATGTGACATTAGCGATGTTAGTACTAACTTGACTTTAAAGCCTTTACTTTAAAATATACACCGTTCAATAGTTGACCTTAATCTTACAGAGACTGTGATGATTTCATGGATATTTAAAGTAAGCACTGAGAGAAATTTAGTAATGCCAACATATTGAAAGAACAATATTTGTCTCTTATATATAATACATTTATATATACAGTGTCAAAGGAACCTGTCTTTGAGTGAAGATTTAAGGCGACAGGAAATATAAATAATATAAATAAATGCAGCTTGAATCTTTACTGAAGCTCAGTATTTGAAACAGAGTCATTCACTGCTGTAATAACTAATAATGATTGAAATTATAACTTTAATATTGGCCATATTATATTTACAATACCAAAGTGAGATTACTTTAGTCTCATGAACAACATTAGCTAATTGTTATTTACTAGCTAATCTTAAAATGACTGTTCAGTACAGAAATTAAGCCCAACTATCATAATTTCACAGTCTCGGGGTCTCAGCCTCAGATACTTATCAAATCAAAGCTCATGTAGAAACAAACAAACAAATGAACAAAATATGTTTTCCTTCATTTCTGTCAAACAAAGCTGTATGAAACGTTTCCAGCTGTTAGTGTCATGGTTGCTAGGCAACCTGGGCAGCAGGGCAGAGGCTAGACCGTCCCATTTCACAAGCCTCGCACTTCCGGCCTTAGCGGTCTTTGAGTACGCCTCCTTTGTGGACCATTAAGGCTGCGTACATTTAGATGAGAAAATATATATTTGACACATTTAAGGAAAATACTAATAAAAAAAATAAACAAAATAAATGTTTAATAAGCAATTTTAATAGGAAATTGCTTAATTTTAGAAATGTTTTTGCTGCTTTTGCTCTATAAAATAGTTGTTTTCTTTTAGAATCACTCATCTTAGCAGTAGGATATACATGAAAATGTACATTTTTTGCACTTTCTGGTCAACTGACTCAGTGAATCAAATGACTCAAAAAACTGATTCACTTTGGTGAGTGTCTCATTAAAACAAATTTACCATCACTACTTTGGGGGTGCTGAGCACCCAGAGAGCTGCCCATCCAGGCAAGGTCAACTTTACTCGTCATAAGGAGACGTCTTCCCCGTCTCTGTCAGTCCCTGCATCCTTAAATGTCTCCAGTTGTCCTGAGTTCTCTCTGACTGTCTCCTTGGTGCATTTAAACCCCTGTTCCTCCCTGTCCTCATCGTCTGTTGTCTTCATCTCCATTTTCACTCATCATAATTTTACCCTCTCTGTGCAAGTCTGCAAATTTCTTTATTAAATCATAAGATTCTTAAATTCATCAAGTCTCTCTGTGCCTGGGTCCTCGTCACAAAACATGACATCACTGTTTTGTACATTTTAACACAATTGAATCCCCACATTTGTGAAAGAAAAGAAAAAAGCTTTTTTGAAAAGTCTGTAACAAAACCATCAAATCAGATAAAGGTTATTTAAATGCTGCTAAAGAAGAATGGATTGGAATTTAAAAAAATACATATTCTAATCTTAATTACTGGGGGAGAATAATGAATGATGCTCAAAGTGAGTAAAAAGTAAACTGAGTGCATTTTTTGGACAGAGATTCACTTTTAATGTGTATGTATAATATAATACAGATACATAGAAAATACACTGCAAAAATAGAAGAGTCCTTGAAATGTACAAAATATTATTACAAAATTAGACAAACTGAGACACCTTGGCCTCTGGTACAATGTATACAATGTATGAAAAGATCTTTACTGCAGATGCTATGACTCTGCAGATTTTTTCTTTTCTTTTAACCTATGTCGCCTCAGCTTGAGGTTGGTAAATCTGTCTATCACATTTTGGTGGTCAAGTCTCTCAGGCATCTCTTTCTCAACTGACATCACAGTGCTGGAGTCTGCTTTGACCCATGGTCCTTCTCAGCCAGGTATGGAGCTGACTCAAGACACTACACGACCTTTCACAGCTACAGCTGCTAACTGGGTTTGTTAGGGCAACCTGAATAACAGTTTTCAGTGTGGGGAAGATCTGATTATCCAGAAGATTGTACAATGTTAGCATATCTGGGATGGCACCAGCCTCACTCTTGAGCTTCAAAAAGTTCTTGGCAACCGTGACTTCCTCTGACTGATTCAATATGGTAATGCAGTGCCAGGGCTGACAACCCAGTTTGTTTTGCAGATTCTGTATAGCAGCTTTAATATAGGGAGAACACAACTTCGAGATTGTATGAGTAAAGTTTGTTTGTTTGTTTTTTCTTTGTCAGTTTAACAGTTTCTGTTTTGCCTGTCACTGTTCCCTGTCTGTTTTCTTACCTGGTTCTTCCTGAACTTGTACTTTCTCCTCATGTTCCCCTCTTTCCTCTCTCCCTCTTTGGACTGACAATCATACACAAATAGATTGTATTCAATTAGATTAAAAAATACTATTAAGATCACTAATAAAAAAAAAGTCCTCTCTCAATGTACTTTCAACCAAAAGGCAAATAACCA
The DNA here is from genome assembly GCF_964374335.1 of Astatotilapia calliptera. NCBI lineage: Eukaryota > Metazoa > Chordata > Actinopteri > Cichliformes > Cichlidae > Astatotilapia > Astatotilapia calliptera. The sequence continues at coordinate 58,573,690 of NC_137424.1, forward strand.
GACCACATGTACATCTAATAAAGGATATAAATATTGAAACACTGATCCAACATTATCCTTTATTGATGGATCATTTGATCTTACACTTTTACCTGAATGTGGCTCCTGTTTTTGAAAAAACGTCTTCATATTCATTATGAACCTGGCTGTCTCTGTGCACACACACACACACACACACACACACACACACACACACACACACACACACACGCACGTGTGACACACTGTAATGTGTGGTCACATTATGTGATTTAATTTTTGTATCTTGTATAAGCTTTTAGGTGTAGTTTTGTTAAGGAAGGGCCTTAATCTTGTGATTTTGTTGGAGATCCAACATGTGGTGCGATCCCTAGTTACGCCACAAGGGGGCACTTCCGCCCCAGTGAGATGGTTTAGTGTGACGCTACTGCTCGTCTTCAGATCTGGCAGAAGCGAGAGAGGAAACACACTACCTGTCGTCCGTCTCATGATTTATCTGTTTTTTTCAGGTTAGTAAGTAATAAGGCCACACATGTGGTCCACATAATCTACATACCAAATAAGGTGACGCTGAAAAACTAGTTCATGCATTTATTACTTCCAGGCTGGACTACTGTAATTCATTATTATCAGGATGTCCAAAAAACTCACTGAAAAGCCTTCAGTTAATCCAAAATGCTGCAGCAAGAGTACTGACAGGGACTAGAAAGAGAGAGCATATTTCTCCTGTTTTGGCTTCCCTTCATTGGCTTCCTGTTAAATCCAGAATTGAATTCAAAATCCTGCTCCTCACATACAAGGTCTTAAATAATCAGGCCCCATCTTATCTTAATGACCTTGTAGTACCATATCACCCTATTAGAGCGCTCCGCTCTCGCTCTGCAGGCCTACTTGTTGTTCCTAGAGTATTTAAAAGCAGAATGGGAGGGAGAGCCTTCAGTTTTCAGGCCCCTCTTCTGTGGAACCAGCTTCCAGTTTGGATTCGGGAGACAGACACTATCTCTACTTTTAAGATTAGGCTTAAAACTTTCCTTTTTGCTAAAGCATATAGTTAGATGGCCACCCCTCCCTGAGCCTGGTTCTGCCGGAGGTTTCTTCCTGTTAAAAGGGAGTTTTTCCTTCCCACTGTCGCCAAAGTGTTTGCTCATAGGGGTTCATATGATTGTTGGGTTTTTCTCTGTATCTATGAAGCGCCTTGAGGCGACTTTTGTTGTGATTTGGCGCTATATAAATAAAATTGAATTGAATTGAAGGGTAAAACCTGACCAGCAGTTTGTTTTGCTGGGATCTGTATTTGTCTGTTTTGCTCATTGAAATGTGTTACGATCGAGAGTAGGAGCTAGCTTAGCTCGCCACATCCTAGAGTAGCTGTTAGCTTTGTTGTTTTCTAAACGTAAGGCACCCTCTTGTAACAAAAGTACACCGCGGCTCCTGTATATTTGAGTTAATGTGTTCGCAGAGACAGTTTGATGTGTTGTCACTGTTATTGTCTAAAGTTAATGTAATAACCTATAATAATTCTAATCGCTCTGCAATGTTGATGTGGAGATTTCCACTACACAGATACACCATTAGTATATGGTACAGTACTGGAATGTTTGCTTTATCAAACGATGTGTGAAAAAAGCGTGATTAATAGCTCTTAGTAACAAACAACAGAGATGACTGTTTAGATTTTTGTTTATACTATTACTATACTATTTTAGTTTATTCTGATTTTGGGCTTTGGGAATGTGAGACAGAGATGTTAAGAAGTTTTTGCAACCTGTTGTGAACACATGAATGTGTTTAAATAGAGATCTGGCAGAAGCGAGAGAGGAAACACACTACCTGTCGTCCATCTCATGATTTATCTGTTTTTTTCAGAACCAGACATAATCTGTCAGCCGCCCTCTTGCTTGGGGTGTGTTACAGATTCTTGGGGGCTCGTCCGGGATCGGCTCTCCACATTGCCATGAGCTAATCCCATAACCTACAACACCTCGTGCTGGTAAAGCTGAAAGCGTGATGCCGGCTGCCCCAAAGTGAGCTGTCTGTGTGAGACAAGCTGAGACCAAGTGAGGAAGAGGGCTGGACCCAAAAGCAACCTACTGCGAGAGACTGGGGAAGACGTCGTCATGGCAGACCAGGAGAGGAAAAGCCTGGTATGGGACATCAGGAAAAGCCTACTGTCGCTGTCATCAAACGAACTTTTCCAGATTGCTTCTACAGTCAGCCCTGCTCCAGGCAAAGATGCGGCAGAGCTTTCCAGCGGAGACGCAGAGGGATGTTTCGAGTACATCCACGCCTTTATGTACAGTAAGAACTTGTTAGATGCTGAGGATAGGGGCATGGGAGAACTACTAGCCCTAAAAGATGTTGTCGATGAGGTTGTTCAGTCTCAAAGTAGTGTAATTTTACCTGCTGGGTCAAGTGTAAATACAAAGCCAATGTCCCCACTTATCACTGTCCCACCTACTGCATCAGCCTAACCAGCTAACACTGATGTACTATTTTCTGATGTAACAAATGTAACCACTCCTGTAACAGCAAACGCCAAGCTAATCACTGAGACAACTAATGAACTCAGTTGTGACGTTTCACCAGAGAATGTCCAAAAGATGCTGTTAGACTATGAGGATTTGAGCCGAAAGCTTGGTAGGCTGATGCACATTCCCACACCTCAAGCTACAGCACAACCTACACTCTCAGTCCCACATCACTCTGAGACACAGATGGACGTTTCCAGACACAGAGGACCCGAGCAAGTAGTATCATTGAAGGATCTGTCCTACATTCATCGCCGTGAATTCAAAGTTCAAGGAGGCCAAATTGGGGATCACTCATCCGATATCAGCTTTAACAGTGTTTGCAGACAGATAGAGGAGGGGATAAAGGACAATCTCACTGAGTCTGAGATCGTGAGAGGTGTGCTAAGGATAATAAAGCCAGGAGATTTCAAGGACATGCTGGTCAATAAAGAAGACATGACTGTGGCTGAGCTCAAGGGGTTCCTCCAGTCGCACTTAGGTGAGAGGAATAGCACAGAACTATTCCAAGAACTAATGTGTGCCAAACAAAATGAGCATGAAACCCCTCAGCAGTTCCTCTACCGTGTTATCGGACTGAAGCAAAGAATATTGTTTGGGTCAAAACAGCCAGGGACTGATATCAGGTATAGCTCAGATACAGTACAAGATGTCTTCCTACACACAGTGTATCAGGGAATAGGACACAAGTACAACGATATTCGCAGGGAGCTTAAACCTTTACTTTCAGACAACACAGTTACAGATGAAACAATCCTAAAGCATGTTATGAGGGTAACAAGTGATGAAAGTGAACGACAAAGGCGTTTGGGGTCAACACAACGCTCAAGACAAGCTGCTGCACATAGTCTACAGGTTGAGGGAGAACAGGTTAAGCAGGCAAATATAAAGAAAGACATGACAGAGCATAGAGCTAAATCAGATGAAGTACAGAAGCTTGCAGAGAAAATAGATGTGCTCACCAAATTAGTAGACACCCTAGCAGAGAGAGTGGAGAGGAGCCAGTCATACAGCTGTCTACCCCCCAAGCCACAAGCAACCAGAAGAGGAAGCCGTTATGGTTGTCCAAAATGTGTGCAGGAGAGGTTACAAGATTGTAAACACTGCTTCTCTTGTGGCGAACAGGGACACAGAGCTGTGGGTTGCCTAAAAAACCCTAAGCAGCAGGGAAACGTGAACCGGTTGCTGTGGGGGGACAAACAGTAACCGGAATTCTTCCCAAGTCCCAATTCACAGACAGAGGAGCTGAAACAGACACCACCCACAATGTGACGGGGAACAGCAGGTTCAAAACAACTATCGAAACAGCTGCTGTTAACAAAAGGCATAGCCGTGAGAGAACTGCTGCTGACCCCCTAAAAGACACGACGCCTACCAATGAACCTGTTGCCAAATTAATAGGTAGGAAAGCTTTGACTTTTTTTTTTTTTTTTTTTTAAAGCTTTGACTAAGTGTATTCTCAATGGCCTCGCAGTCAATGCTCTCTTGGACACTGGGGCCCAAGTCAGCATAATAGACCGCCATTGGAGAGACAAGTACCTACCTGATCTTGACGTTCGTCCCCTGACTGAACTAATTGAGCTCATGGAGGATAAAAAGACACTGGAAGTGTATGCAGTCAATGGAGGGCTAATCCCCTTTGATGGCTGGGTGATCATAACCCTGAACTTACCAGGAAATGAGGACCCAGATTTATCAGTCAGTGTACCCTTCCTGGTGAGCTCGTTGCCTTTAGAAATGCCACTTTTGGGATTCAATGTGGTTGAAGTAGTGATTCAGGGAAAACCAGAAAGGCTAGCTTCCACTCTAAGTCGCCTCCTAGGTGGTGCAATGTCCATCCCTGATGACACAGCAAAGACCATTGTCCATTTTGTGCAGACAAAAAAACCTTTTTCTGCTCAGGGGTGCCTGAGAACAGGTCCGAAAGACAAAGTCATCCCAGCTGGTAGCGTAACCTGGGTAAAATGTAAAGTACCACCACAGTTTGACTCTGGCGACCCTCTAGTGCTGTTCGAACCTGAGGAAAATTGCCCACAGTTACAACAGCTAGATGTGGGTGAGGGCCTCTTAGAAGTTCAGATGGGCAGAACTCCACATGTAAATTTGCCTTTAGGAAACCAGACAAAACATGACATTATTCTACCTCGAAAAGCTTTGATTGGCAGTATCCAGCCTATCAAGAAAATTGTTGAGACTGACTCACTCCCAAACAGAGACCTGGAGATTCAGAGTCCTACCACTGCACCACCTACTGCAAGTTGTTCCACTCTATTGTGGCATCCACCCGTTGATGTACATCACCTCACAGAGGAGCAGCAGGGAGTTGTAAAGAAAATGCTGTTTGAGGAGTCAGCTGCTTTTGCAAAGGATGCTAATGATATAGGCTGTATTACAAGTCTAGAGCTGTCACTAAATCTTAAAGATGACATCCCTGTGCAAAAAGCCTACAGCTCAGTTCCAAAGCCATTATTCAACGAAGTAAAGGTGTACATCCAGGACCTTCTAGCAAAGGGCTGGATAATCAAATCAAAATCTCCTTATGCTGCCCCTGTTGTATGTGTCCGCAAAAAGGATGGCACATTACGCCTGTGCATCGACTACCAGTTACTAAACCAGAAAACCATACCTGATAGGCACCCACTGCCCCGTATCCAAGATCTGATCGATACGCTGGGGGGCCACTGCTGGTTCAGTATTCTTGACCAAGGAAAGGCGTACCACCAGGGATTTATGGCAGAGGGCTCAAGGCATCTCACAGCCTTTGTAACTCCCTGGGGGTTGTATGAGTGGGTCAGAATACCCTTCGGCCTCTCCAATGCGCCTGCAGCCTTTCAGAGGAGTATGGAGGAGATGCTGGATGCATTTAGGGATGAATGTTGCATTCCCTACCTAGATGACATCCTCTGCTATGCCAAAACCTTTGAGGAGCATGTTGAGGGCGTCCGCAAAGTTTTGAAAGCACTTCAGCATCACGGTGTGAAGCTAAGGCCTGAAAAGTGTGAACTCTTTCGCAGACAAGTAAGATATTTGGGTCGCCTTGTATCAGCAGAGGGTGTGCAAATTGACCCAAAGGATCTAGAGGCTGTGCAGTCACTCAGGGCCAAAACACTGCAGACTGTTGGCGATGTGAGGCGGCTCCTGGGCTTCCTCAGCTACTACCGTAGCTATATTCAGGACTTCTCACGTATCGCAAAGCCTGTGTATGAGCTTCTCCAAGCCAAGTCTGACATGTCACGAGCACCACCTCACCAGAGGAACCCCAAAGGCAGTCAGCTGTCTTCCAATACTCCTGTGGTGTGGACTGGTGAACACCAGGGGGCACTAGAGCAACTCATTGACATGCTCACCAACCCTCCAGTCCTGGCCTACCCAGACTTCCACTTACCTTTCTTGCTACACACAGATGCCTCAGAGCAAGGCCTTGGCGCTGTACTCTATCAGCAGCAAGATGGTAAGCTAAGGGTTATTGGGTATGGCTCCAGAACGCTGTCTCCAGCCGAGAAAAACTATTGCCTGCACAGTGGGAAATTAGAATTTCTGGCGCTTAAATGGGTGGTGTGTGAAAAGTTTAGAGACTACCTCTATTATGCCCCACACTTCACCATCTATACTGACAACAACCCTCTGACTTACATAATGAGCACTGCTAAGCTTAATGCTGTTGGGCATCGCTGGGTTGGGAAGTTGTCAGATTTCCGGTTTGAGATAAAATACAGACCAGGAAAGGTAAATATAGATGCTGACACATTGTCCCGCATGCCCCTTGACATTGAGAAGTACGTGACAGCATGTACTGAGGGGCTCTCTCATGAAGTTGTGCAAACCACATGGGGTGGGGCCAAAGCAGCCCAGGAACAGGATGTAGCTTGGGTCGCCATCCTGGCTCTTACTGCTAACACGAACCAAGACCCCCCAACTTCACTTCCAACCATAAGCAGTGAGGAGTTGGTGAAGGCTCAAAGGGAAGACCCAGCAGTGGGAGAAATCATTCGACTAAAAGAGACAAATGCTGTAATGACAAACGAAATACGACAAACAGTAGGTAAAGCTGCAAGGAGATTGCTTCATGAATGGAGCAAACTGTGCCTTGATAATGGACTTTTGTATCGACGTACTACTGAAAGACAGCAACTTGTTCTCCCAGCAGTTTACAAGGCCAAGGTACTAAAATACCTCCATGACGACATGGGACACATTGGTACTGACTGAGTACTGGCCCTAGCTAGAGAGAGGTTCTACTGGCCATTTATGAAACAGGAAGTTGAAAACTATGTCACAAGGAAGTGTCCCTGCATAAAACAAAAAAAAAAAACGGTTGGACATGTCCGTGCCCCAATGGGCACAATCACTTCAAACTCACCTTTGGATCTTGTATGCATAGATTACCTGCACCTAGAGCCCAGCCGAGGTGGATATGAATATATCCTGGTTGTAGTAGATCATTTTACAAGGTTTGCTCAAGCATACCCGACCAAAAATAAGTCAGGCAAGACAGCAGCTGAGCGCATCTTTGGTGATTTCATCCAGCGTTTTGGATATCCCGGCAGGCTGCATCACGATCAGGGTCGTGAGTTTGAAAACGAGCTCTTTCGGACTTTAAGAGAGAAAGCTGGAATTGGACACTCAAGGACCACACCGTATCACCCCCAATGTAATCCTGCCGAGAGATTTAATCGGACTCTCTTGCAGATGCTTAGGACACTCGGCGACAAAGAAAAGCAATGCTGGAAAGATCACCTTCAGCAAACAGTGCACGCTTACAATTGTACGCGGCATGAGTCAACAGGGTATTCCCCTTACTTTCTGTTGTATGGGCATCACCCCCGTCTCCCAATAGACTTGTTGTTTGGCCTGGTTGGGGAGAAAAAAAACTGTGTCTCACAAACATTATGCTGAGAAGTGGGCAGAAAAGATGACTGAGGCGTACAAGATAGCCAGTGACAATAGTAAACTGTCCAGCGCACGAGGCAAATCCTACTATGACAAAAAACTCAGGGGTGTCGTCCTGCATCCTGGGGACAGGGTCCTCGTTAGAAATCTTGGTGAAAGAGGTGGGCCTGGAAAACTCAAGTCATACTGGGAAAAGAGTATCTACGTAGTCAAAGCACAAGTAGCTGACAACCCCGTGAATGTCGTCTACCGAGAAGCAGGAGATAAGGATAAGACTAGAGTGCTTCACCGTAACTTGTTACTACTTGTGAATGACTTACCAGTTGAGGCTCCACAGCACATTCCTGAAACTACACCAAAGAGACAAACAAAATCAAACAACCTGCCAGGGGACAGAGGCAGGAGAAGGCAACAGACTGAAACAAGTGACTCAGACTCTGAAGAGAGTACTGGAAAATTCTGGTTGAGGCTTCCTGTAGAAGAAAGAGAGCCCATCAAAGGAAAGACTTACCATAGGATATCTACTGCAGAACAGCCCCACCCAGCCTCCGGTGACGAAAACAGTCATGCGAAGGTACCCGTCAGGGAAGAAAGCTGTATTGGCCGACCAGTCAGCCAAGATCAAGTCAGTCTAGGAGACAACTTTCCAGAGGTGCTTTCACTACATGACCCAGTTCCATCAGAAAGTGCAGATGATGAACTGTCAATTCCAAATGAGGACGAACTGTCTGCACGCACGCCTCCACGATGTTCTACTAGCGACATGAGAAGGTCGACTAGGGAGAGGAAACCAAGGCAGATGCTGACATACCAAACACTGGGTGAACCATCGTACCAGCCTCATCCTACAGTTGCAACGCTCTCCTCACCCTACATGCCACCATGGACAGTTCCTTATCATATTCCGACACCCACAGGCCTTACACCTCACCTTTCATATGCTTACACACCTTACATATACACACCTTTTGTTGTGAATTTTAGCACTACGGTTAGCATTTACAGGATATTGTTTTGATGATATTATACAAAGGATCCTGTTTTTGCAATGCCCTTTGTTTAAACTTTACTCCATCTCCTCTTGACCTCACGGGCAATTCCCTGTGGCCTGCTGGTTTGGGAAAAGGCATAGCCCATTAATCATGGCATGGGACAGAGTGCATTCCTTGAGTGCATTCCTCAGTGAAGCTAAAGATCACACATCATTGATTATGTGCCTTTAGGTATATATGGTTAAACATTTCCTAATGCAAATAACTACATGTAGTATTCTACCCTGTGCAAACTTATATCACTAAAGGATTCTAACTGTTTAGTGTTTAATGGACCGATATTAGATTGAAGATTCTGTAACTTAACAAAGCTCTTTATGTTTTCTCTTGCCTTGTCAACTCAAGATTTATGGTGTGAAAGTTGATGCTAAGGTTGGAGGGAAAACACCAACGAATCACTTTTTACCTTGCTCAAAATGTTTGTGTGAAGACCATCTGGTTTTTGTGTCAGAACTCAGGATGTAGAAGATCTCTGAAAGATTTATTGTTTTTTGTGAGTGTTTTTTTTATTGCCCTTGCTGAACAAAGGAATTCAACTGTCAGGACGCCGCCCCACCCAGTGGGCAGGGTCTGAAACTGAAGCTTGTTGTCTGTCTATAAAAACTGTTACACAAAAATAATAAACTTTGAGTCTGTTTGGAAAGCAACCTAGAACAGTCTCTGCGTCTTCTTGTTCTTCCAAACTGCTCCCGGTACTCTGCCGGTACCGTGATTGCCCGTTGATCATGCATGAGAATATTTTAATTTTGTTATATGTTAAAGGATGAACTCTGCTTATTGGTGCTCACGCCTTAGGAGGAAAGCTCTATCTATGGACGGAGATTCCCTTCACCTTTGTTATATTGAATAAGTGTATGTGTCAATGTTTTTGAGAAAAATTGAGGTTTGAATGCCAGGAGCCATTCTTATTTTGTCAGGGAGCGTGTGACACACTGTAATGTGTGGTCACATTATGTGATTTAATTTTTGTATCTTGAATAAGCTTTTAGGTGTAGTTTTGTTAAGGAAGAGCCTTAATCTTGTGATTTTGTTGGAGATCCAACATGTGGTGCGATCCCTAGTTACGCCACAAGGGGGCACTTCCGCCCCAGTGAGATGGTTTAGTGTGACGCTACTGCTCGTCTTCAGATCTGGCAGAAGCGAGAGAGGAAACACACTACCTGTCGTCCGTCTCATGATTTATCTGTTTTTTTCAGGTTAGTAAGTAATAAGGCCACACATGTGGTCCACATAATCTACATACCAAATAAGGGTAAAACCTGACCAGCAGTTTGTTTTGCTGGGATCTGTATTTGTCTGTTTTGCTCATTGAAATGTGTTACGATCGAGAGTGGGAGCTAGCTTAGCTCGCCACATCCTAGAGTAGCTGTTAGCTTTGTTGTTTTCTAAACGTAAGGCACCCTCTTGTAACAAAAGTACACCGCGGCTCCTGTATATTTGAGTTAATGTGTTCGCAGAGACAGTTTGATGTGTTGTCACTGTTATTGTCTAAAGTTAGTGTAATAACCTATAATAATTCTAATCGCTCTGCAATGTTGATGTGGAGATTTCCACTACACAGATACACCATTAGTATATGGTACAGTACTGGAATGTTTGCTTTATCAAACGATGTGTGAAAAAAGCGTGATTAATAGCTCTTAGTAACAAACAACAGAGATGACTGTTTAGATTTTTGTTTATACTATTACTATACTATTTTAGTTTATTCTGATTTTGGGCTTTGGGAATGTGAGACAGAGATGTTAAGAAGTTTTTGCAACCTGTTGTGAACACATGAATGTGTTTAAATAGAGATCTGGCAGACGCGAGAGAGGAAACACACTACCTGTCGTCCATCTCATGATTTATCTGTTTTTTTCAGAACCAGACATAATCTGTCAGCCGCCCTCTTGCTTGGGGTGTGTTACACACGCACACACACACGCACACACACAACAGGAGTTATAAGGTTAATGGGAATCCAGTCAGCTAGTTAGTACCTTGGGTTCAATATCGGCACATATGACAAAATAACCAGCTTTTCTCATCACATTTCAAACAGGTACAGATGATGTTAAGTTTTAGATTTTAAATAGGCTGTATAAATTTCAATGGGAGCAACAGGACGGTCAAATATCGCTGATTTTACTACAGAGCAGGACGGATTGTAGGGTAGCAAACATTGTCGGGAAACACGTTTTCAACCCTGCAGGTTACCTGGGGTAATGTTTTTCAGTTAAAAAGAAACACGGTCTGACTCCGACCTAACTATATAAAGAGTAACTGAAGGTTAAATGCAGCTAACATGTGCTGTTTTAAGCCAGCACTCACACCTCCGCTCCGCTGCGTCTCAGCCACTATTGCTCTGGCAGCAACCGTGCCAGAGCCAGGGCAGGGGAGAGGCGAGCTGGAACAAACCATTTTGGGAGGGGGGAGGGGTTATCTAAACTTTTGTTGTTAAAATCGCCCCTGGTTCCATCAGATTACTGATCAGTGACTAAAGTTTCATACAGATTGATTTAAAGACTATCACAGTAACAAATGCTTTAGTGCAGAGTTACTGACTGATAACCAGTGTGGATTCAGTCAATCAATAATCTATATTCATGTGGATCTGTCTTCAAACAGAGGAGTGATCAAAGTTTGTCCTAAAATAAGAGTTGAACATCTGGTACAAACATCACAGAGCAGAAACAACATCTTTCAAGTTCCTGACAAACGGACTCTGATGTGAAAAGTGAAACTTCCTTCTGTCTCTTTCCATGGAACACAGGATCATTTTTGTTTTTACTTTCTTGGTTAATTTACTTTAAATCTGCCATACAACTTCTCACAAACCACCAGGTTCAGGGAACAGACTGCTTCCTCTTAACTCCAGTACAGACATGATCCCATAAAGAAATCCAATCAGTTTTTCTATCATTCTGTGTCTCTATATACAATAGAAAGCACTTATTTGAAGTAAAAACATACTGTTGATAACAGTGTTAGTGTCAGCAGTCAGAGAGAGCTCCATTCACACCGAGCTGTGATTTCAGGGGAGGTGGACATATTTATTTATTTATTTATTTTCTTTTTTTTCCTCCTTCCCTCTTCCCTTTTTTTCGTTTTCTTTTTTTTCTCTTCTCTTCCTTTCTGTTTTCTTTTCTCCTGTAAATAAATGATTCTAATGATTTTGTTCAGTTTTTGCTTAATATGGTTTCTTTTTTGTACTTTTAGGATTTGTGAGGAAGTTTTAAGACTGTGAGGAATGTAAGCATGTAAATGTAAACTCCACAGATCAACCTTTCAGAACTTTTGCGTATCTTTCTGATATTTACTGTTTATTTAAACCTCCACTGAATTAGAAAAATCACCTTTCTCAGCTCCGTCCCCTCCCTGAGGTCCCAGCATACGGGCTGGGTGTACTGTTCTCACACACAATGCAACAACAACCAAAAGTACCGCAAACGTGTATACCCAAGTCACACATCCAGTAGATAATTTATGCAACATTTGACAACTTTTGAGTAGCTGAAGACTTTTTTTTTCAATACTAAAACAAAATATGTTCTTCATGTCCATTTGAAAGCAGAAGACTGTAAGACCAGCTCAGCCTTTTTTTTCTCTGTCACACTCTTGGAAGCACACGTGCAAACACACACACAGACGCACATGCACACAGTCTCCTTTAGCCTCTCTGTGCCATAATAAGAACCTGTCAGCGCAGCACTGTGAAAACAAATTAGTCCAATGATTAATGAAAGGGTATTAGAGCCAGCAGTTCATCCTGCTGTGTAGATGGGACACCCAGTGCAGAACAGCATGTGGCATATACGGCCCATACACACTTAAACACACCTTTATTTCTCAGCTTATATTTTAAATATCAGAGACAAATCCTTTACAAATCAGCAGCAATATTTATATCGCATAATGTTAATATGACCACCGTTTTGTATCATCATTTGCAAGTGCAAATAATGCCAGATAATCATTTATTTTTCAGTTTTTGTGGTAATCATTTGTTTCACTGTTTAAAGTGTTCCAAATCGTGTTTGGCCTGCTGCATGTGTCATGCTCCATACTATAGGGACATATTTTAAAATGCAACAACTGAATTAAAAGCTAACTGACAAAAATGAGGTGGACATATTTAAACATTATTAGCAACAGTACTAAGTCTCTCAGAGCACGAGACTGTTCTTTTCATCCGGATGTCCTTCAGCTGTGTTGTGTAGACAATCAAAGAAACTGAAATGACCTGTAAGCTTGTTACAGCTCCCACATCCGACTGTAAACACTGAAACCTGAAGTTCCAGTTTGACGATCATTCTTGTTTTTTTTCTGTAACAGACATGAAAAATTATTAAAAGGTTAAAATTCTTCTAAAGTTAATTCATATCTTTTTTGTCCAGAAAGAACACAGTGAACAGTAAGTGATTCATATAAGCTTCCTTCTTTTCCTGCTCCCCACTTACAGCCTGTATGATCTGCTTCTTAATGTTGTTGAGTTAAATTGTTGTGACACAGTTTTTTCTCCTCAGTGAAGAGTGACTATTACAGGCGAACATAATCAAACACAGTTCAGCTGTGATGAAACTCCTACTCTGTCTGCTCTATCCTTCTTTCTGGTTTTATGTATACATCAGACAAAGTGTGAGAGTCAGATACTACTATTCTGGTCTGCTAACATGTTGTCTCTTTTCTCCTCAGCAAATTAAAATGAGGTGTTAACTTCAGGATAAACTTAATTAATCTGAATTTTAAACATGTTTAAACATTATTTTCTTGCTCACATAGATGGGGAAAAAAGAGTTCATCTGGACTCCACACCCCATGATTCAAAAACAACAAACACTGTATTATATTCTGATTCACAGTTAGTTTCTCCAACTAAAATAGAGCATTATATTACAAGATTTCTGGAAACTAGAAAAATCAGATGAAGACAAATGAAACAAGTTTGACACGTTTCATGGATCCTGATCATGTACAGACTTTACTGTGTAGAAACAGATCTTTGTTTTTATAATTTAATGTTAATTTGATTAAAGCTTTTGACCTTCATCATTGTTTGACTTCAGACTGGTTCAGAGTAAAGTTCTCTTGTTGTATCTGCCAGTGTGAACAGACATCTAATATCAGCCACACCCAGACTGCTTACTTTGTTTGGAGCATTTCTACTGCAAAGTTTCACTCTGTTCCAAGTCTATAGATGCAGTCACACTTTCTGTGAGAGATAAAAATGATCCTATTGACAACATGATTCTTTTTTTTTTTTTTGCTGGATGACTAGGTGTTCCTATTCATCGATGACTAACACGACCTGGATGACTGAGAATCTCCAGTTTCAATTTCTTTATGAATCTTCTGAATTCTGACCTCTGAAGCATTCAAGCATGAAAGGGCTTCTAACTCGAGGATGAACGAGTGTGATGCTCATCTTTGTACACTTTAATTTCACTCTTTTTTATGCTCTGTTTTTTGTGGTGAAGCAATTTGTGATGGTCGTCTTGAAAGGTGTTCTATAAATAAAATGACATGACAGATGTTTAAACTGCATCTGGAGCTGCTCTAATACAACCAGCCTGTCATGGAAACACATCGTTTGCTCCCATTTCTCTTGTTGGATCCACAAGAAATGCTAAAAATAACAGCTGCCATGCATCAACAAGTCTCTGTGAAAGAAACAGAAACAAAGAGTTCTTGTTTGTGAGTTCAGGCAGTAAGTGTTCAGGCTGTGAAAAAACTAAACACTGACTGTTTCTGCCTTTTGATTTTCTGTATTTCTATGTGTGTTTGCACATTTCACTGCATGCATTTCACAGCAGACTAGAAACAAATGAGGGCTGGCTCCAGACTTTTGCACAGTACTGTAGATTCCCAAAGAGCCCCTTAACTCAGTCAGAGTGCACAGGAAAAGCTGCTCAGCACAAGCTGACCCTTCAAACTCTTTCACATGTATGAATGTGATGGAAGGTCAGAGGCGTGTGCTGATTCAAAGCTGCACTGCTGCTGTATCTCCACTGGGTTCATCTGTGATCTGAGAGGCTAGGCTACAGTTACTGAGCTAGACTGATGGCCAAACACAGATGTTGACCAGGGTTATGCACAATGTACAGAAAACTCCTTCTGAATGACTTTGCTCTTCCATATATTTATTCAGCACAGCAGCGAGGAAAAGATTCTCTAATCCAAACAAATCCCTCTCTCACTGGCTCTGATCTTTGCTGATCCATCTGTAGAAAAAAAGAGGTGAAGAACTCCACCATCAGAAGAACAAATTAAACCTGAAGAGACACTTTTGTGTGTCCTACCAAACAAAGTCATCATGGAAACACAGAACTGTGTGGATGACAGCGCTCTGAAGCACTTGTTCCATGTTTGTTAGTATGAAGCAGAGGGTTACAGAACTCTATCTGCTAGCCATGCCTGTGCCTGCTTAGACTTAAACATAGACTTATAGAAAGAAATCTTTTGAGCTCAGGAATTTAGCAAGTGCCACGACAGGAAGCAACGATCATGAGCTGCCAGCTCCTGAGCAGCATCTGTCGTTGGTCAGGCTGGTCTACACCCCCATCCCTGAGTCCAGGAGCTTTACCTCAAACAGTAACCTCCTCCTTTAAATGCAGTCTAGTCCTGTTCAGGCGGCTCTCCCATGTTTGCCATGTGTGGAACTGGATTAACAAGGAATCCCAGAAACAGGAAATCTGTGTCACATTAGTAGTGATGACGTGCAAAGCAGCCGCTGATACACTATAGTGTACCTAACACACACTGTGTGACGACACTTGCTGTGTTTGCTGTTGGAAACATTACTGTACAGTGTTGTCATTCCACGTGAACAGCACACAGCCATTAATCACCACATCTTCTACATTTACACTATAATCAAACTGTATTAGCAGAACAAAAAAAAGCTGCTCCTCATTTTAACAAATGTCACTCTAACCCAAAAGAAACAGGAAAGTGCATCAATTCATTAGATGATAAAGACAATCAGAAACATGCATTTTACTGCTCAGAGCTGCATTTAACAACTTGTTATATCCAGATTGTTGACATGAGTGATGAAAGGTGTCCATGTGTTCTCAGAGCTCTGCTGTTTAGCCTTTAAACTGGAGCTTATTCCTTCTCCTGATTGGTGCTTGGTCTGTGAGCAACTTCCAGAACAATGAAATATAGTCAGACTGAGATCCACAACAACTCAGAGCTCATTTTTACTACAACTATGCTTTTCAGTCCCATCAGGAAAAGTTTGGCATCGTCTCCTCCTCAGTATCTGACTCGTGTTGTTGGGCCTGCGTCGCTCATTCTGCGCTTTTTTATCTCCTTCCTTGTGTTCTTTGTGACCTCCACAGCAGCACCAAATCCTGCAGATGATCCTGGTTTCATGGAGCTCACAGTTGCCATGCTCTCATGAGTGTTTTGTGCATCACTGGAAATATGCACATAAGTGCATTAGTTTGCTAGTTTTAATGATTTTGGTTTGTTGGATTTACGGGTTTCAGCGTGAAAGTGAATTGAGCCTCGATGCTTTTAGAAGGATTCTGTCATGATCAGCAGCAGAGCAGTGAGCTTCCTTCATGGCAGCTATAACCAGCCTCATCTATATGTTAGAGAACAGGCACCTTTCCCTGAAAGCAGCGTGAGCACTCCTGAAGATCTGTTAGAGCTCAGACTATCAGAAGCCCTGAAGGTTTTTAAGAGCAGCAGGAGGAAATATGGCTGCAGGTGAGAGAAAAACTCTCTTTGAAACATTCATTTCATCAAATCCTGTTAGATCGAGTTTAAATCACAGTTTAACGCACAGCTTTCCTTCATGTTTATAAGATTGGAGAAACCTGCAGTCAGCTGAGACTGAAGAAGTCACTTGGATGAGTGACTAAACATTTCTCCCACTGAAAACATTCAGATGAACAAAATCAACTTTTGAAAATTTACTTACCTGGATGATTGTGTAATAAAAATATGAACATGTATTTATAAGTTACACTTGTGTTATTTTATTATTGTTATATTTCTTATTGTGTTATTTATAAGTTGGTCCGTATACAGAATACTGAATGTAATAAACATCTAAGTCATGAATTATGATTCATTAGCGTTCTTCGAATCTAATCAGAACTACAAATGGGAATTCCTATATGAACATCTACATGCACAAGTTTCATACACTACTTCCAAAGCCTTACAGTACATGACACTGACTGCCAATACACACAACAACAATATATCACAAAACACCAAATGGGTTTAGCTTACAGCTAGCAAGTATGTAGCATAACAAGTAGCATTAGTAGCATGAACTAGCCACATAGCAAACAGGTCAATACACATTGCACTCCTACATCCACTAAATGTCCAAATGGCATAAAAGACTAAAACTGTCCTTTCCAGGTAGGGCTCCACGTCTACTCACAGTTCTTTAGCGACGCACACGACTCACACCGTGTGTAGACATCCACTGCTGAGTCAGTCTGCCAGGTGGCTTTTGCCCTGTGTTAGCTCAAATAAACTCTGATCACTGGAACATGTCCTCAATAGTGCAGCTGTGCTCTCTCGCCACAAGGGGGCTCCCCCACTCAGCTGACAGCCTTTCCAACAGATATGATTTTTACCTTATCTTTAAGCATACCCTTACTATTTGAATATAATTAATCTTGCATTGACAAGATGTCTGTGAAGGTTCTCAGTCATCCAGGTCATTGTAGTCAAAGGAGCTTGCAAAGAAAAGCGTCTGGACTTCTTTAAGTTGCTTGAAGACGTTTCACCTCTCATCCGAGAAGCTTCTTCAGTTCTAAGATCAAATGGTGGGGAGTCCCAGATTTAAACCTAGTGGGAGTAACCCCCCACAGAGGGACAAAAGGACCAAAAAGAAAGAAGCCATCTATGTCCACTGTGAGCAACCATCTTGAACAGAGGCGGTGGTTTACGACACCAACTGTCTGCCATCTATAATCCAGTTTTGAGTTCCCTCCCCAGACGCCTTAATGCCCACTCACATCCTGGGCCATCTGACCTCAGGAATTTGCATGATAAGGTGGGGCCAGGTTTCACAATGAGCTCACCCGAAACCCTGGCTGATTGGGACCCACACCCAGTTTCACACCTTAGCTCAGGCGATTAGAGGATCATCAGGGGGTCCTTTTGTCCCTCTGTGGGGGTCACTCCCACTAGGCTTAAATCTGGGACTCCCCACCATTTGACCTTAGAACTGAAGAAGCTTCTCGGATGAGAGGTGAAACGTCTTCAAGCAACTTAAAGAAGTCCAGATGCTTTTCTTTGCAAGCTCCTTAGCATTGACAAGTACCATCAGACCACTCCCTAAACATACATAAGCAAACATTAATATTAACATTAAAGCTGTATAAAACAACAGCTACAGAAATGAACTTTATTTGGTCAAAAAAAAAAAAAAAAGAAAGAAAAAAAAGACTTCCAACTGTGGGGTCTCCAATGACCCTAAGTAAGCCCCGATAAAGAAGGGGGCTTCGAGGGGGGGCCTCTCTCACCTCTATGTGAGACAGGGCCTTCCTTTGCCAGCCGGCCAATGTCCATTCTACTAGCATAGGTAAAACATCCGCCTATTTTCAATTTCTGCATTGCCACTTGAGTATATTATTTCGAAATAAGAAGTCTTTACCAGGTTAGTTTCCTTAGAGGATATTTTAATTACATTAAACTCACCACCTGTTCTCTTTACTCCTCAATTTTTCGGTGTCCCACTCATTCTTACTCGGAGTCTTTCCTTATAATCTCGGGTCTGGTCTTTATTTACTTGGCTCCGTGTTTTCCTTTCTATGCACCACGATAAACGTCGGATCTGTTCCAGAAGCGTCTCCGGGCGTTTGATGATCGTCACCGGGAATCCACTCTTTACCATGTCATCTGTTGCCTCCTCCACCGAGCCGTATAGCACTGTTCCCTCAGTATAAAAAACTCTCATCTTTGCTGGAAAAGGAGTTTGGAATCGGATTTTCTTGTCTTTTAAAACAGATTTCACCCCTGCGTATTCCTTTCGCTGCTTTAAAATCTGTGGTGCATAATCATGATCCAAGTTAACTGTCTTGCCTTGGTAGTCAAATCCACGCTTCTGCCAGGTCAATTTCAATATTTCTTCTTTCATTCTGGAACTAGACAGTTTGACAACAATTGACCGTTGCGTCGCTCCTGGCGGTGGTTTTGACATCAAAGCGTGATGTGCTTTTTCCACTCGTAGCTCAGCGGAGTCCAGCAACTCCAGATTCTGTCGTAATAAACTCTCCACAAATACGACCATTGATGTAGAATTGTCTTCCGACCCCTCCTTGACACCGTATATTCGAATGTTTTCTCTTCTAGACCATCCCTCCAGGTCTGTTAGCTTGGCATCCATCTCAATATGCAGTTTGAGCATCTCTGTTACTACTTCCTCATTAGCTTGTACTTGGGTTTCAACATCCACAATTCTTTCTTCTACCTCTTCCACTCGTTGGTTTTGTTTATTTCTTCTCTTTCCTTCCCCGAGAATTAAGGGAATTCAGAAGAGATAACTGTGCACAATTGAATGAAATCAGAGAGGTGTGTCCTATTGCTAGCAAGGGGATGATCTCAGAGCAGCATCTCTGCCCTCGTCTCAGACCACCACTCCAAAGAACCAGCATCCCCCTGCAGTATGTGCACGTGAGTGAGTGTGTGTGGATGTGGGTGTTTGTGTGACTTCCTGCTGATCACAAAGGGTCATCTCCCCTTACGATGCTGGGGGGGGGGGGGGGACAATAGAAACAAAGAATGTCTTTGGAGTTGCCTTGTGTAGCTGTAGGCATTGTTCTAAATATGTTTTTTGTTGTTTTTGAACTTTCAGTGACAAATTTAGTTCTAGGACTTGTTCTGAATAGTGTTTGTTGCAATGTTTGTAGACACTCCTCGTTCCCTCCCACATGTAAGAGCGGACAGCCTCCATTTCCTGTTGATTAGATCAGAGGTCAGACTAGTTTCACTTTTACAACAGACAAAGCTGCAAGTCTTTCTTACTAAGAAGAGAAATGACGCAGAAGGAAATTAAAATGGATGAAGAAAACATTTCTTGTTTAAGCTGTTTGGATCTACTGAAGGATCCGGTGACTATTCCCTGTGGACACAGCTACTGCATGAACTGTATCAAAAGTCACTTTGATGAAGAGGACAGGAAGGGAATCCATAGCTGCCCTCAGTGCAGGACGAACTTCATGCCAAAGCCTGTCCTGGAGAAAAACATTATGTTAGCAGAGTTAGTAGAGGAACAGAAGAATATCTCACCGAGAGTTGCTGAAGTGGATGTTTTACTGTCACCAGCAGAGCCAAAGACCAGAGCTGGATTCTTAAAATATTCACATGAAATCTCACTGGATCCAAACACAGCAAACAGACATCTGTTATTATCTGAGGGGAACAGAAAAGCAACAATAATGAGACAAAAACAGTCTTATTCTGATCATCCAGACAGATTCACCGGATGGCTTCAGGTCCTGAGTAGAGAGAGTCTGACTGGACGCTGTTACTGGGAGGTGGAGAGGAGGAGGAGTTGGTGTTGCAGTTGCATACAAGAATATCAGCAGAGCAGGGAGCTCAAATGAATGTAAATTTGGATTCAACGACAAATCTTGGTCTTTACGTTATGATTCAAAGGGTTTTCAGTTTTGGCACAATGAAGTCCAAACTGTCCTCTCAGGTCCTCGGTCCTCCAGAGTAGAGGTCTGCATTCCCGCGGCTGTCCCGCGGGAGCCGCGGGACCCGACCAGATTTCTTGCGGCGCGGGAATAAATTTCCAAATAAAATGCGGTAGCGGTCGGTAACTCTGGTGTAATTTGAACGGGAGCGGGCGGTCTGAAAATATAGCGTGCCCGACATTTTTTCGGAACAGCATATCTGTGATTTCCTCATTCTAATTGAGCACTGGTACAGCCAGTGCTCACGCCTGTTACACGCACTGAGCGCATGGATCAGTGCTTTTTGCACGTGCATTTTACTTGCACAGTCTGTGACTCTGTGCGCGCATCACCTGCATCAGAGCGCGCTTTACCAACATGGCAGAGCAAACTGAAGATGCAATTTCCTTGAAGGAAGTTCAGCTGGGATTAGACAACGGTCAGTTTACTTTAAGGAAACCCACATCAGGCAAGTCTGATGTATGGGAGTCTTTTTCATGCGTCATAGACGCAAATGGAAAAAAATTACCCTTTGTACAATGCGATAAATGCCTCAAAGTTTTACCCTTTTGCAGTCACAAGACTGGAACCTCAGGTTTAAGGCGGCACTCATGTCCCATCACAAAGGGGCAAACAAAACTGGCATTTACTAAATCTTTGCTGGTGCCAGAGAAGTTTAAAAAAGAAACCAGAGACAAATGTGTTCAGTTTGTTTGCCAAGACATTCGACCGTATGATACCATCTCTGGAAAAGGCTTCACACAGCTGGCCCAACATTTGGTCGACACAGCAGCAAGAATAGGAAAATTCGATGTCTGTGAGATACTACCACACCCCACAACGGTGTCAAGAAATGTTGAAATGAGGGCTCAGAGTCTACGTAAACATGTTGTGGAGGAAATCACTGCAACAATATCGAAGTTTGGATGCGCTGTTACAGCAGACATATGGACAGAAACATATCGAAAAACGTCCTTTTTGTCTGCAACCATCCATTACGTTAATGAGCAATCTGAGCTACATTCAAGAGTGCTTTTTGCTGCCCCTTTTGACCCAAGCACCTCAAAGACAGGTGAAAACATTCGAAGGCACCTGCTGCAGAATCTCAAGAGTGTTTGGCATTGATGCGACAGACATGGGCAAAAAGATTATTTTTGTCACAGATCGTGGAGCCAACATGATCAGTGCCTTACGAGAATACACGAGGCTAAACTGCACAGCGCACATACTAAACGTGACTCTCTCCAGTGCGTTTGGTACTGCCATAATCGAAAAGTCTCCAGAGATCGCTAGCCTTCTGACTGATGTTAAAAAGTTGGTTACATATTTCAAACACTCAGGACAGCAGGGCAAGCTTAAAAAGTCACTGAAACAATCCATAGAGACACGATGGAACTCTAACTTTGACATGTTAAATTCTGTCTTGGAACAGTACGAAGACATTGCATCTGTGCTGACTGAGAGCAATAATTATGACAAGATCGGACGCATTAGCATCAGTACTCTTAAGTTACTAGTATCATTCCTAAAACCCTTCAAAGAGGCAACTGACGACTTGGAAACTGATAACACAGCTCCCAGTGCCTCACTTGTTCTTCCGTGGTCTGTGCGATTAATTGAGCACTGTACATCAGCCACAAAAGACCCTCTGCTCTCTGAAATTGCAACCGTCTGTGTAACACGGCTGAAAGAATTACTGTCAGCAGACAGCACTTCATCCCATTCTGTTCACATGCTTTATAAAATAGCAACCTTTCTGACACCAAATCTGAGAATGTTAGATGAAAGAGGGCGACAGAATGTGATACAGGGAGTCAAGGAGATGATCGAAGATTTAAAGTTTGATCATGCACATGATGAGGATGTTGAACCAACACCTGCCAAAAGGCCTACTGTTCTTCATAAATTTTCAGATTGGGAGGAAGAGGAAGAATCATGTGGATCAAAATCACTAGATGTTCAGATTCAGGAGTACAGGACCATGAAACTTGAATTATCAAGTCAACAAAACATTTTGCAGTGGTGGAATTCCAACAGTTCCCAGTTCCCTGCCCTGAGCAACCTTGCAAGATTTGTCCTCTGCATCCCGGCAACGAGTGCACCTTCCGAGAGAGCATTCAGCCTTTGTGGTCGGATTTTGGAGGAGAGACGTTCAGTACTGAAACCCTCATCAGTCAGTGACATTCTTTTCCTGCATGGAAATTTAAAATAATTTGGATTTTTTAAGTAAGTTTCGTTCATTTGATTAATAGTTTATAATTTTGAGATGTCGTTTATTGTTGTATTTATATATGCATATTTTCTTTTGTAGGAGAGACCTTGAATTCGACATTGGGACATTTTTTCGTTAAACTGATAGTTTAAACAACCATTTAATTTCGCAGTGGCCAACTATTTTGTTCTTTTGTTTACAATTTTAAGTGACTTTTTTTTTTTCGCGACACTTTCCCTACTGTGTTGACAGAAAAATGTTACGTTTGTATTTTACATAAAAATAACAAGTAGGCCACAATGCTGTATTCGTTTTTATTTATTGTATTTTTGCAACACGTTTTCCATGTTAAAAGATAAATGTTGCATGTTGACAGATAAATGCATCTTGTTTAAGAAAAATAAATACAATCATTGCACAACCTGCAGTTTTATCTGTTATCTCTATTTTTTGGTGGTACCCCATTTAAATGTGAGATTTTGGAAACCAGATCTAAATTTAGCGGGAACGGTTGGGTTGGGTAGAAAATTATTCTAAGCGGGCAGCGGGTGAACAAAGACTGAATATACAGCGGGAGCGGTCGGGTGCGGTACAAAACCTTGCGGGAGCGGGCGGGAGCGGGACTAAAAAAACATTCCCGCGCAGACCTCTACTCCAGAGTAGGAGTGTACCTGGATCACAGAGCAGGTATTCTGTCTTTCTACAGCGTCTCTGAAACCATGACTCTCCTCCACAGAGTCCAGACCACATTCACTCAGCCGCTCTATGCTGGACTTGATTTTTTGGATCATGAAGATACTGCAGAGTTCATTACACTGAAATAGACAGAAGCCACTGATGGACAATTGGTTAAAATGTGTGTTTTATTTTCCACTTTTTTTTGTCTACATCATTGTTGAGATGGGAGTTGCTGAGAGCTCACAGTTGTGCTGTTTTTACTTTGCACGGAGATCACCTGTCAGTCACACTGAATAGATGTTCCTTTGACCTTTTGTTATCCGTTTTCTATATTTTCCTAACATTACGTTTATATGCCATTTAAATGTTGTTCTTGTACTAATTAAATGTTAAATATATCAGAAAGAAGTCAAAGTGGCACCAAAAAGTTATTTAACAGTAAATTCAGAAGGTCATATTCATAATACAAAATAACCTCAGTTTGTAAATGTCAAAACAATAAAAGTATTGTTTTGAGAGAATAAACTCACAGATCAAATGTTAGATACTGAAACATTATTTCAGTCCTTCCAAGATACAGAGTTATAATAAAAGTTTGCCAGTTATCTGTCCTGAGTCTGACCGCTCTTACATCTGTGTTCTTCATTAACGTCTTGTCTTCAGGCTTATAATTTGGCCGGTTTCTCTTAAATATTTGTGAACTAAAGACAGCTTCAACCCTCTGTGTGTTGACCGCACTGCATTTTCTTGTTAGTAATAGCAACACCATTGTAACAACAGAAATACTAATTAGTTAGATTACTAGTTACTGAAAAACATTTATCGCCATTATTCCCATTTGTGCGAATTTACAAAACATTATGTAAAGATTGCTGGTATTTTTGTGCCCTTAAAAAGTGGAAATAATGATGAGAGCTGAATGAATGATAGTGACACGCAGATCTCGTTTTCACTCGTCTGTATTGAGTGTTACAAAAACAACACAACCCAAACCATATTCTCTCTGCATGGATACACTCAGTCTCAGGACCACAGTTTCCAAACTAAGTTGCCCTGTTTTAACTTATGAGAGTATTTAGACGCTGCACAACTTGAACTGTAACATAAGGTAAATACATCTTTTTAACTCACATATGTTAGCTGACACATTCGCTGACTTTCAACAGTAATGAAATAATACTTTATGCGCTGTATATGTCTTTCAGTAGTTAACTTAAATACAGATAGTGGCAGAAAAACTGTCATTCAATAAGGCGGGACACCAGTGAAAGCTAGCTTAAACAGCAACGGAGTTCACCTGAAACTTCTCAGCAAAAACTGTCCACAAGTCACCTCTTTCCTTACAATAAACAATGATGGTGGGCTAATAGTCAACTGTAATACACAGAGTTCTGTGCGTGCAGTTACCTTAAACAGGGGAAACGAGGAGAGATGAATGATGATACTGACACAAAGTGCTGGCTTTCACTCGTCTGTACAGAGTGAAGGACAAGAGGCGCGAATCCCCCTAGTGGAGCCCTGAGGAATTACCAATGGATCGATGCACAATCAATCCAGGACAT
Source organism: Astatotilapia calliptera (assembly GCF_964374335.1). Classification (NCBI taxonomy): domain Eukaryota; kingdom Metazoa; phylum Chordata; class Actinopteri; order Cichliformes; family Cichlidae; genus Astatotilapia; species Astatotilapia calliptera. The sequence continues at coordinate 58,598,224 of NC_137424.1, forward strand.
TGTTCCTTCTCGCAAATTGAAAGATATTTCACGCACTGTTATTTATAGAAGGCTTCACACTGTTCCTGCTAACCATAAATATTGTTCCTAAAGTTTTATCCAACTGTAGACAGATTTCTAAACTCCCTTTTACTTAAGTCCTGTTGAAACTTGTATTAGAAAAAATATTACAAATTATTTAAAGTTATAAAGCACAGCACAGAACTGAAATGGCACAGTAGTTAACTTTACAGTTAGGCTGGGGTACAAATTTCCTCATAAAAACCCTGCTCTTATGTGGAATGACTCAGGGGTCCATTCTTGGCCCAGTATTTTTTCCCTCAATTTATGGGTTCATAAAACCTTTATAAAAGTGACTAAATGCTAGGTATAATAGGTATTTTTGTCTGCTTTGGATTTTACTTCTACATTTCACCTTTAAAAACCGTTTATCTTGTCTTGTTTGGTATCATTCTTTTCAGCACACCTTAACATGTCAAAATTTACAGCTATTTTTTCATTTTGAAATACTATATTAAAACAATTGATCTCAAATCAGACAAAAAACATAAAACTCGAGTATAAAAAAGTAGAATTTTTTTTCCACTAATAGAAAACCAAGGTTTTTGCTTTCTGTCTTTTTTTTTTTGTCACAAACAGAGAATACTTTCAAGTGCTTCCCTTCCCGCTGTAAACACAACGTTAGTATTCAGGAAAAAAAACATTGCGCATATTTTTAATCATAACTCTGGTTTTATGTGGCCTATCAACACAATTTAAAAACTGGTAGTTTGAAGTCCACACTTTTAACACAGAAATGGAGAAACCTCTTCTGTCCGCCGATCCAGGAACTTGAATTCTTTGAATTTCAGGATACTTTTTCTTAATAAACGGTAAGCATTATACATATTGTCCTTACAGAGGTGGTTTCTCTTCTCGCAAGTGAAGTAGATTTTTTGAAGGCGTTTGTTTTTTTCGAGGTCGCGGATGACGTCAGGAGAAGGTGATTGGTCACTTGCAATGTTGAACCTGGAACAACATTATTTATGATGACGAGGGAACAACACCAACACAAGGATATCAGATCGTCTGGACACTCAGGGTTGTCTTGGGTAGCATCTTGTTGCTATGTCATCTTACAGTAACTTGGTCAGTAGTTTACCATGACTACTTTATTCTTCCTCAGCCAATCAGCAGCACTTGTGCAATTGTAACCTGTTGTGTATATAAACCTTCATTAACTGGTTTGAGAAATCCTTTAAACCAGTGACAGGAAAGTTGGATCACAGTGGTAATTATTAAAGGACATTGATGTTTGATGTCTCATTTAATTCGTCATCTGTCATTGAAATTATCAGAGGAGGCCTGAAAGGCTCGCACTAGCTGTACAACCACTCACAGCAGCCCATTCATTCATTTTCATTGCTGACACTGGATTGCCCAATCAAATCTCTTAACTTGACCAGCCCATCCCCAGCTTGTAGGAAAAGTTCAGTGTGGAAGAAGTGGTGAAAAGATTGAGCTGAAAAGCTGAGCGAAAACAATAAACAGAAACTACAACTATTAGCCAGACCTTACAGTCACACAGCAAATCAAGGATTAAGGTCAAATGATTGGCTGCTTTCACCATGAGCCACTGCTAATTTTTAAAGTGTAGCATTTAATTATTGTCAAATGCTTTTAAAAAGAACAATCACTGCTTGTTGTTTTAAAACTGATAACTTAAGCATGTTGATTGACTCATCTTCCTTTCCGCCTGCCTGGAGGCTCCCTTAACACCTCTCTCTGCCTCCTAACAAACCTTCCCCCTCTCATCTCGCTTCATCTTTGGCCTACAGTAGCACAGTTTCCACCAACACCTTGCTGGCCAACAGAAACTCGTACCTTAAATGAAATAAATGATATGGAGCACTCCAATCATGCTTTCAAAACTACAGCAACTGTTAAAGAAAGAGGTGATAAACATGCCCCTGCGCCCGGTTCTTGTTGAAATGAGTTACTAACATGATTTCCCCTTCATGTATGGTGATAGACTGGCCAAAATATTAGGAATGCTCTGGAATTTCTGATGAAGCCAACAGTAAGTGTTGCTTTAAATCGGGGGTATTCAACAAAAATGAAAAGACTTCTTACTTCTTAATGCAAAGGTTCAGATGATCATTATTCTAAATATTTAATTACTTTAAATGATTTTATTTTATTTATTTTATTTACTTGTAATATATATTGTATTATACATATTATATCTATATTTTAAATATAGAGATAAGAAAAATCATTAGAAAAAGTTGTTATTATTGGTATTATTAGTATTATTGCATATTAATGATGAAGGAACTGACCTCACAGGTCACAGAATCAACTTTTTGGTAACAAGTTAATGTGGTAGTTCAACAGTTTAACCAGCAGAGGGAGCCAGATAAGCTGTTTTGAATTCAACACTAACAGGCAGAGGGGGAGGAGGAGGGACTGTTGCCGTAGTAACTGAATCTACAAAAGTCAGTAAGTGTTTGTCTTAATTAAATCACACTTAGCTGTTAGTGTTCATCTTCAGGCACTGAATTCACTTACAAGAAACAGTCCAACAGATTCACACAAGGGGAACATGTTCGCTGTTTTTTCTGCAGCTGTGAGGACTGTTAGCCTGGACATAACAAGCTGTGTGGCTGCGTCACTGTTCAAACTTCAGGTTCCGAGTACCAGTTTTAGTTTTAGAGCTCAGCAGACCCAGTAGCTCATCACCACTGCTCCTCCATAACAACAGTGGTGAGGCTGAAGGGGACTGGAAAATAATGTACATGGAAATGAATCACTGTAAATAACACTATATAATGTTTGATGATAATACGGTCTGAAGGTTAAATAAACATGTTTACTGCCTGGTATAACACTTGGTTTCGTCTCTGGGGATAGTATTGTGTCCACTTTGACTTGTGGTAATTAAAGTGGAATTTTTCACTTGGTTGATTTGTTGAACTTTCTTAAATCTCTTCTTTAAACACAGTGTCATCTGATTGTATTTACTGACCATTTTAGAGATTTACAATCAATAACTGGGAAACAGGAAGCATTTCACACTCTGCTACCGATGAGTCTCATGGTGCTTTCACCACAAGTTTTTTAATAAAAATAATAAAAATCTACAAAAACACGAACATAATTTATTAGTACAGTAAAATCCTAAAAATTCAGTTAAATTCCTAAAAAACAAGAAGTGTTCATCCAGGAACCTTTAAATGGTCTTCAGATCCCCAGGCCTGCATAAAGCACCATGACGCAACTGTTGTTGTGTTCATTTGCTTATTAAAAAATTGAATTAAATTGATTAATGATTATTAAATAAACAATTATTATGCGGTCAGCATGGTGGCACGGTGGTTAGCACTGTTGCTGCACAGCAAGAAGGTCCTGAGTTCAATTCCACCATTCAATTTCTGTGTGGAGTTTGCATGTTCTCCCCGTGTTTGCGTGGGTTCCCTCCGGGTACTCCGGCTTCCTCCCACCGTCCAAAGACATGCAGCTTGTGGGGATAGGTTAATTGGATAATCCAAATTGTCACTACGTGTGAATGTGCGAATGAATGTGAGTGTGAATGGTTGTCTGTCCCTGTGTGTTGGCCCTGCGACAGACTGGGGACCTGTCCAGGGTGTACCCTGCCTCTTGCCCTATGACAGCTGGGATAGGCTCCCGCGACCCTGAAAAGGATAAGCGGAAGCGAATGGATGGATGGATAGTTCCTCCTTACATTTCCAAAGCAGACTTGTTCCTTTAAGTTCATCTAGTGTTTATACTCAGGGATTAAAGTGGGCTGGAGTTATGGTTGTGGTACTTCAGAGTAGCTAGTGTGTTGTTGTGTCCGGGGAAAACAGGTTAGTTTGCATTCATGTGGTGAATTCACTATAAAACACTGTTGGACAGCTTATGGTTACATCAAGTGTGGCAGAAATGAATGTGCATTTAAGATAATGATGCTTAGATTACTTAACTGAATTGAAACTTTGTATGAGCTGTATACTGTCTAGTGTGAAGCCGCATAGTGGCTGTAGCTCAGGTGGTAGAGCAGGTCATTTACTGATCGGAAGGTTGGTGGTTCGATTCCTGGCTTCCCCTAGTCTGCATGCCAAATATCCTTGGGCAAGATACTAACCTGAAATTGCTCTCCGATGCATCCATCGGAGTATGAATGTGTGTGAATGTCAGTTAGAAAGCACCTAGAAAAAATGTGCTGGTGTGAATGGGTGAATGCACAAGTTGTGTAAAGCACTTTGAGTGCTCAGAAGAGTAGAAAAGCGCTATATAAGAACCAGTCCATTTACCATTTACCATAGTGTGAGTGTAGGGGATGGACATCAGATATGATAGCTGGTGAAACTGTGTACATGTTGTTAAGTTCAGTTGTGTAAATCCACAAAGAGCAGCAGGTCAGCTGATTGCAGCCTTTACACTAAGAAAACTTTATGAAGCTTACATCAGAAATTATTGTGGGCCATCATTTTTTCCCTACACTGAGCGCCATTACTAATTTTAGAGTTCCTCCACCACTTTAACCCCTGACTGCGCATTTTCCTGTTTAGAGGCAAAGTCACCCTCTACAAAGTAGGCAACAGGAAACAGTTATTGTTTTGAAATCTTTCAAATCAAAATAAGCACATTCATTAGAATTAGAATTTAGATTAGAATAATATTTGTATTCTTGTGCACTAATAATATTTTCTGATTATATTCTTATATTAATATAGCACAAGCTTTAGTTACCTTGTAACCTGCAAACTGTACCTTTTCACTTTTACTCAAAGAAGTTGTTTCAGTGCTTTTACTGGAGAATATTTTTTAAAAACACGGGTATCTGTACTTCTACTTAAGTAAAGAACGTCTGTACTTTTGCCCCCTCTGATGGTTTGTGTAACTCATTACTCTCATCTTCACATCATGGGGTGTTTTTACAGATACTGGGTTTTATTTAGAGGCAGTGCCTGTGTGGTTATGACTGAATATGTACTGTTAACAGTAATTTTGGGGAAACTCCAGAACTGACACCCTGTTATGGAACCATAAGTCATAACAAGATGATGAGCTTTGGTACTGTAGTGAGGACAGTATGCACATGTTCAGATGCTGTGTAGGTGTTCAAGTCTCTGATTTTGATTTATCCAGAAAAAAAGATTCTGCTGTTGGAAGATTATGTCAATTGTATTTGATTTTTTGCGGGCAAGCCCCTCCAAAGTCTCCCGCTGCACTAATGTTTCCCTGTGATGCTTGCAGTGGTGTTTTTGTGGACTTTTATGGTTTTACAGCTTTACAGCCTATCAACACGACTGATTAGAGAGGGATTGTAGATGGTGAGGTATTTAGTGAAGACCTTACATGTTGTTTCAGTAACAATTAAATTCACCCTGATTATTTTCATCTTGTTTTTACTGCAGCTGTAACATTTGTAAAACGACACTGAGAGAGAGCCTGTTTCTGCATCTTTGTGCTGCTCTTACAGGAGTTAAATGTTCAGATGATGATTCCAGCTGTTCTTCAACCTGCAGAAACCATCATAAAGCTACTACATCTGGATTAGAACAAACCAGTGTTTTTAATATCAGTTTAGTCAAGTTTATTGTTTCTGCCCAGGGTTCAGGTACAGAAATGGTCATCTCAGAGATGACAGTATCTCAAACTAGCAACGTCAAAACAGAGCAACAATAAAATAAATACATGCACATCTATGCAAAACAAACAAATGAGCCAGTTACTGATCTGAAACATAGTTAACAATGTCCATGAAAAAAAAATCAACAGCTCGCACACTACAAGTTTCCAACTTTACCAGTTGTTTTGCAAATGTTTCCAGCACTCGTGATCTTCGTCGGACAATAACACAAATCAACGCCATTGTAACATGACAAAAATGCATTGAAAAATTCAAAAAGGAAGAAAACTCCAGCGCTATCTTATTTAAAAAAAATAGTTCCACATGTTTATTAAAGAGGAAAAAGAAAACTACTGTAATTTAATACAAACAACTGAAACATACAGGATAAAAGCCAGGTGAACAAAATCCAGAGAAAATCCAGGGAACAGACCTGAGAAACACAGATATGTGCACCAAAAACAGTATGCAGTACCATCATAGACAGCCATATAACAACTAGAAGTAGACATAGTAGAATACACAGAAAAAAAAAAGACATTGGTAAGGGAAAACTAATAGAAATGATAAAGTAACAACTTTGATGACGTTTAATTAACTGTTTAATAACTGTGTCACCTGATGGTGACAGAAGATCTCCTGTTTGACTGATATACAACATTCACTAATGTTTTCTCTGGGCTACTCCATGAGACACGCTGGTTTTCTACTGAACATTACATGAGTCATATTGATATTTTCTATGAATTTGCATCTTCTGCACTGGTGTTAGATAGTACCTATTAGTTGTGTGTGTTTCTCTCCCTGTGATTATTATTATTACACACACACACACACACACACACACACACACACAGATACTCGCACTTACATGCACACACACATGCAGTGTTGTAACCTTCTGTGACCATGAGAATAAAAGGCTGCAATAAAGGCTGTTTATTTATTTTATTTTAAGGTGGATAGGATTAAGGTGGATAAGCTACCTGATTTCCCCACCAGTTTTTAATTTTTTTAAGGAGGTCTGGTTTGTCCGCCAGTTTTCAAGAAGGTTTAAGGATGGTTTCACCACCGAAAGGAGGTTTTTTTCTCCGCCACTGAGGACGTAAAGTGTTTGGTTTTGTATGTAAGGAGGATAGAGCTCTCACTGGTGACTCTGCTTTAAGGGAGATCATAGGCCTATTTTGTGTGTGAACAAGTGTGGGCCAGACGTGGTCTGTGTGCGGCTGAAAGTTGTCTTGTTAAGTGTAAATGCATTACTAGTCCCTAAGGACGCTAAGGACCCCAAAGCGCTTTACACATTTAGTCATCCACCCATTCACACACTGGTGATGGCTGGGGCGCACTGACAGAGGCGAGGCTGCTGGACACTGGCGCCCCCGGGCCCTCTGACCACCACCAGTAGGCAACGGGTGAAGTGTCTTGTCCAAGGACTCAACAACCGAGACTGTCCAAGCCGGGGCTCGAACCGGCAACCTTCCGATTACAAGACGAACTCCCAACTCTTGAGCCACGATGGGGAATAAACTGAGTAAGTAGTAAGTATGCCTTGAAAGGGGATGGAAAACATTGCAAAGTATTCACCAGGCAGCACGTAATATGTAGATCATTGAAGGAAGAAAAGAAGTGAAATTGTGCGCAAAGCAGTGTAATGTGTCTGAAGTCACTGTGTGTGTGAACCACAGAGAGGTGTGAAAGTGTGTGGGTGAGAATAGTCTCCAACGGGGGAAGAGGTGATTCTGCAGGTCAGCTTCTACCCCAGTGGACAGAAAAGAAAGAAAATAGTTGTGCTGTTGATGAAAAAAAAGGAATTGATAAATGAAGAGCTCAGCCTAAGGCAACTTCAATCTCACTTTCTGTTTTAAAGAAAGGAGAGTTCAAAAACCAGAGAGAGATGTGTGTTGTTTTAGGCGTCTCTCTATTGTGAAAACAGGGTTAGCGGAGGCGAGGGTGCCGGGTTAGCCTCGCCACTGCCTCTGCGAGGCTAACCCGGCCTAGCAGAGGGTGTGACTTGCAGGTGAAAAGCAGACCAGGATCAAATTTCCACATGCAGCAGTTGGACGACAATTATAGGTTAACATCATTAGAAACACCCAGGCTGAGTCTTGGCTGAATTGTGTTTACAGGTTAACTCCTATGTGTTTCTCACCCCGAGAAAGCAAGCTCCACGGAAGCTAACCTCTGCCTGAAGACAAGGAGTGCAGTTCTAGAACAATGAGATGGATATCAAGAGCTCACAGCAGGTCAAGAGACAGCAGTATCCTGAGCAGAGAGGTCCAGCAGCGCTTTGGGCAAACGGCATCAGAGAGAAAGAAAACCCATCGCCTGACTGGATGGACATGTGTTTCCAGCAAGCTACAACTTCACTGTGTGACATTTGCCACTTTTGGAGTGAAATGCCAAGATGAGACAGTGGAAAACACAGGCCAAAGCTGAAGAGAACTGACTGCCATTGGACTGCAGAGTGGGAGAGGAGAACAGAGTGGAAGAAGTAGGTGAGTGTACAGAGGAATGCTGTTGTTTAGTGTGGGAAATCAAAATTTGGGTTAGCAAACCTGTGAAAAAGGAAAATAACTGCTTTAAGTGGGAACATTTGAGGAGTCTGAAGCACTACAAAATGAAAAAGGTACACAAAAAAAACACAAACGGAAAATGTATTAATCCTACTAACCCTACATACACATACAATGAAACTCATGAAGACCAGACAGCATCTTAAGCATGTGATTCTGTTTGTCATCTTATCCAAGTCACTTAGATGAGAAGTGATACATAGACTAGTGGACTAATATTATGGGAGGACAGATGATTGCATCAAAGCTGGGGGAAAACAGAATGCTGATGAGGGGTCTTGAAAGAGTGAGCTGGGCGAGCTAATAGGTTGTTGAGTTTCTGAGGTGTGTGAAGAAGTTTTAACATGGCACACATCTGATTACATGAGAAGAAACGTATTATGTGAAAAGACATCAGGGTTATGTTGTATGTTGTGTGTCGCAAGGTGTGTGGCTGATGGATGAATGCTTGAGATTAATCTGGCCGATGATTTGTCTTTTGTTACAAATTTGAACCTGACAATTAGGTTTGGTATGATTTACCCTCCTGGGACGAAGAGCATATGTCATGACTTAACAAGGCTTTTCTTTTTTCCTGTTTATTTTGTTACAACTTGCCTAATAATTCTGCACTCCCTGTATGTGCTGCGGCACAGTGGTTGGAAACACTGATTTAGAGTTCAAGGAGATGTTAGTGACATCAGAGCCGTACGTATTAGCAGGTACACGTCCCTCACTCATCCTCAAAAGCAGATGCAACAGATGTTCCTGCCTTGGTTTGAAGACACCTGCATGCATACTTAGAAAATCCATCTGTACATGTCAGTAAGTGTCTCACATTATCATTACTAATGTGTCTGTCATCACTATAACTGCATGTGTACAATGTGGAAATTGATGTTATGTAACGATGATACAAAAACAATATCAGAACATAATTTGATTCAGCAAATCCTATTTATTAACAACTATTAGTGTAAATAAAACATTCTGTCATCTTTTAATAGCAAAACACATTAAAGCAGACGTGTGTCCAAACCTCCTCCACTAACACATCCGTTTCTATGGTGCTGTCATCAGCTCGAGGCACAGCTGCACCTTTACTAACTCCATCAGGCACATTTAAGTCACTACAATCTTTTCATAATCCCCCATCGTTCAAGAGTCAGGTATCTCTGAAGGTTTCCAGAGTACTTTTTCACACACATCCAAGTCATGTAGTTGCAGTACCTCGACCGCAGCATTGTCCAACTCATTCTGAGTCGCTTGTCTGATGGATCCTGTGTTCTGCTGTTTTAACCAGTCCAGCTGGTGCTGGAGGACCGAACACTGGTGATGGACTGCACTGTGCTGAGACAGATTTTGTGTTATAGGCTTCATGTTATGGACGCACAGTGTGAGCACTCAGGTCGCATCAGAGCATCGGGCCGTATAGTGTGAGACCTGCATCGTGACCTACAAACTTCTAACCCCTGTGATTCAGTCATACAGACTGATGACAGATTTCAAACATGCTGAATATGAAGAGTAGTATCATTTAAACTCACATGATTATCAGCCATAAGAACACATTCAGATTTATATTGATGTAAGGTATATAAATGTAAGTACAGTTTGAATCAGTGCAATATTATTTTCACACATCAATGGACCACTGAACTTCTCAGCTTCTAAAATGTAAAGCCTCATTTAGAAACTACACAAGTACATATAATGGTCAGGGATCAACATGAACCTGTCTTCTCTATTTGACTTTAATCAACTCTGCAGTGTCTCTATCTCTATAAAGCCAAAGTCCAGCATAGAGCGGCTGAGTGAACCAAAGTCCAGCATAGAGCGGCTGAGTGAATGTGGTCTGGACTCTGTGGAGGAGAGTCATGGTTTCAGAGACGCTGTAGAAAGACAGAATACCTGCTCTGTGATCCAGGTACACTCCTACTCTGGAGGACCGAGGACCTGAGAGGACAGTTTGGACAAAGTTGTGCCAAAATTCAAAACTGTTTGTGTTACAATGTAATGCCCAAGATTTGTCATTGTATCCAAATACACATTCATAGCCCGTCCCTGCTCTGCTGATGTTCTTGTATGCAACTGCAACACCAACTCCTCCCCCTCTCCACTCCACCTCCCAGTAACAACGTCCAGTCAGACTCTCTCTACTCAGGACCTCTTCCCATCCAGTGAATCTGTCTGGATGATCAGAATAAGACTGTTGTTGTTCCATACATGTTACTTTTCTGTTCCCCTCAGATAATAGCAGATATCTGTTTGCTGTGTTTGGATCCAGTGTGATTTCACGTGAATATTTTAAGAATCCAGCTCTGGTCTTTGGCTCTGCTGGTGACAGTAAAACATCCTCTTCAGTGACTGTCAGTGAGATGTTTGTCCATTCCTCTCTCAGAATGTCCTGTAGTTTATCTCTGGTCTCTGACACAGCTGCTGTCACATCCTCAAAGTACCTCAGAGGACGAATATTGATGCTGGATGAGTGTGTAGACTCACTGAGTGCTGACAGTGAGGGGTAGTTGTGTAGAAACTGGTTGTGATCCTCTGTGTGTGAGAGCTGCTCCAGCTCGCCGTCTTTCCTCTTCAGCTCAGCGATCTCCTGCTCCAGCTTCTCCTGAAGCTCTTTGACTCGACTCACTTCAGTTTCCTGCTGGGATCTGACCTGCTGCTTCACATCAGAGCTTCTTTTCTGGATGAGACGGATCAGCTCAGTGAACATCTTCTCACTGTCCTCCACTGCTTTATCAGCAGAGCCATTGATGGCCTCCACCTCCTGTTGAAGCAGCTTCACATCTTTCTCTCGCTCCTGGATTCTCTGCTGGATGTTTAGTCGTCTCACCTCGAGCTCCTTCTGCTTCTCAGTCCTTACTGCTGCAGCTGGGACTGTTTCATGGCCTTTATGTTCATCCATCAAGCAGAGATAACAGATACTCTGCTGATCAGTACGACAGAAAATCTTCATCACCTCATCATGACGAGAGCAGATGTTCTCCTGGAGCTTCTTGGAGGGGGCCACCAGCTTGTGTTTCTTTAACGGAGCTGCATCATAGTGAGGTTGGAGGTGTTTCTCACAGTAAGAGGCCAGACAGACTAAACAGGACTTGATAGCTTTCAGCTTTCTCCCAGTGCAGACATCACAGGCCACATCTTCAGGTCCAGCATAGCAGTGATCAGCTGGAGCAGCTTGGAGTCCAGTCTTCTTCAGCTGCTCCACTAAAGCTGCAAACATGACGTTTTTCTCCAGGACAGGCCTCGGTATGAAAGTCTTCCTGCACTGAGGGCAGCTGTGGATTCCCTTCCTGTCCTCTTCATCCCAGAAACTTTTAATACAGTTCCTGCAGTAGCTGTGTCCACAGGTTGTAGTCACCGGATCCTTCAGGAAATCCAAGCAGATGGAACAAGAAATTGTTTCACTCTCCAGCTGAACTCCTTTCTGCGCCATTTCTCCTCTCAGTGTCAGTGACTGTGTGAGTTTCACTTCCTTATAACTGAAACTAGTCTGAGCTCTGATCTCAACAACATGTTTCTGCAGTGAATGGAGCCTGTCAGCTCTTACACGTCACCACATGTTGGTTACACCCATCTTCAAAGTGCAGATCTGAAGGGGAGGGAACGAGGAAACACGTGGACAGAGAGGAGGTGCTGTGTTTAAGAGCAGGAAGAAGAGGGAGGTTATCAGGCTGTGCTTCACTCCAGGAAGAGGAGCAGTTAGAGAGTGAAACTGTGTGTTTAACCATTTTTATTTACTGCTTCTTCTATATAAATAATTTTTAAAAATCCAGCTTTAATGAACACTGGACAGAAATGTCTCAGGTAACAATAACTGTCAGAACAGCAGAGGCTGCTGACCTAATCAAAGCATATGTGGAGAGCAGGGTTAGGTTAGCAGACATATGCTGGTTGCTTTTATTTATTTATTTATTGCTTTTATAGGCAGTAATCGATGTTGCTGTAACAGGATGAGAACTAGATAAATGCCACTGCATTGCTTTGAACAGTCAGCAGAGTCTGCACATATAATTACAGATATTCCTGCAAAAAGTTAATTAGTCAAAAGAATCTTGCATTTTAGTTTTGCATTTATAACAGCTGCTGCAACAGAAATAACCATGTTCTTTACATTAAAATAGCAACAAACCTTTCTGGAACAACTTTCAAGGTTCATGGTGAAGACAAAGATCTAATGACATGAAGACTCCAGTGAAACTTAAAGTATTAGGAACCAGTTTTAATGCGTGACCAACACATTTCCCCCTGTGGCCTTCACCAGGGTCATTGCAAAATACCCTTGTGATTGTGAAAAGACTACTGGTCAAGTCAAAAAGGAGTGTATGGTAAAATGACCAATGACCATGTGACAAGATCAAGCAAGCATTTTTCTGATGTGTTCACCGCTCAATGGTTTGTTGTCATATTGAACAAAATATTAGGTTCTCTTTGTATATTACACTCAGGCATCAGGAAAGAGTGGTAACTAGTTCATAGTTTTTAGCTAATGACATGTCAATCACAAGACATTGCTCAGAAAACGTGCAGATTCTCAGCTAGATCCACCTTCCACTCTTTACTTACAGTTTCACAACAGCAAACAAACACACAAATAAGTTGAAGTAATTGTTTCCTGTATGACTTCACTGGTCTCGCATCAGTAAGGACTTTTGCTCCTTGTTGCTTGAGTTCATTGAGGTGGTGAGCATACATTTATCCCCAGACATGTCCATGTACACAAACATTAAACAACTTCTTTCTGACTTGTTTCACACTTTTGCACCACTTCAGAGGAATCCCCTTAACCTCAAATCACTGTTTTCTTAAGGTATGACTTACCTTCACAGCTGTGTGGATTACGCATCATGTCACAGAAGGTCCACAAGCATAGATGCACGTGTGTGTTCATGTCTGTAAGCTATTATTGTTTCATCTCACTGAAAGCACAAATGCCATCCTCTCTCTCTCTATTTTTATATGAGGATGGGGTGGACAAAATAACAGGAACACCTCACAACAGTGATGGCGCTGAGTTGCAAAGCTGCCTGAGCTGCATTAGAGACTGCGCTGGTGTTATTCACCTATAACGTGCTACAGTTCGTGCTTCCCTGTGTGTGTCGCTTACAAGAAGGTCAACAAACACACCGCAGTGCTGCAGGCAGAACATACATAATCAATCAGCCCTCAGTGCAAGCTACAAACATAAAATATGGGTTACACACACACACACACACACACACACACACACACACACACACACACACACACACACACAGCAGCCTGCTCTGATATCTATAGCTTCCTATTAAAAGAGAATGTGTGTGTGTGTGTGTGTGTGTGTGTGTGTGTGTGTGTGTGTGTGTGTGTGTGTGTGTGTGTGTGTGTGTGTGTGTGTGTGTATGAGGGATTAAAACACCTAATAAAGTTAGGGAAAAGCTCTCAGACTCGCAGACAGTAAAACTCAACATCAAAACATCCGGCTGGGACTCATTAAACTGTGTTTGTAGGAGATGCAGCGCGCGCACACACACACACACACACACACACACACACACACACACACAGTCTTGTTTTCATATCCTTCCCTAGATGCTTATCCTAACACTAACCCAGTGCTTCCCAAAAACGGTGCCGTGGCACACAGGTGTGCCGTAGAAGATTATCTGGTTTCACCTGATTAGTACTCCAAGTGACCGCAGTGAGTAACAGGCAGAACAATTACATTCTCTTCCACTAGAGGGCGGTACAACCACCTGTTCTAATTAAGTTGGTTGTCAAACAGAAGAAGATATTACATAATAGTCATGCTGTCAGAACACAGCACATAATAGCAATAGATAAATATTTGAAGAGAAAAAGCAGTCAGTCTGGGTCCTGGAGAAAATTCCAGCCCACATGAAGGCCGTCATGAGTGATGGTCAGAAGAAAGCAAAAAGGTATACTGGGGACAAACTGAGCCTATTTTGCTAAGATAAATGATCAAAATGCTTTTTGAGACATTTTTGTTTGGTGGTGTGCTGTTTGATTTTTCTAATGTGAAATATGTGCCGTGGCTTCAAAAGGTTGGGAAACACTGGTCTAACCTATTTTCTGTGCCCATAAGGGCTGTTGGTCCCCACAAGTATGGTAAACTTCCAATTTTTGGTCCCCACACAGGTATGTAAACATGGTACACACACACACACTTTTTCCTAGGGGTACATGTGTGTGCATTTAGCCGTATTACTATTTTAGTGGGGACGTTTCTATGTCGTCACCCTTTGGGGACAGAAAAACAGGCCCCTGTAATATAAATCATTAAATCATAGGATGGAGTCTGAGTTTAACTCTGTCTTTTAGTAGATCTCCAACTTTAATTTGTCATGTAAATATCACAGAATTCAGTCTTAAGGAGATTAATTAGTTACTTTAATTATCTGGATACAAATTATAGCACTATGTTGGGCTGGTGTTCTGACTCCAGAGTGGATAAGCAGAAGATGGATAGATGACTTCTTCAGTCTCAGCTGAAGCCTCCACGGCTTTTCATTTGCTTTCTTTTATTTACCTTTTCCTTACTTTGCATCCTATTCTGTTTTATAACCTCTTTGTCCTTATTTACTTTATTTTTCTTCTTTCCTCTTTTGTTTCTTTTTATCCTTCACATTAATGTACTTTTGTTTCTTCATCTTATTCCACTTTCCTTTGTCTTCGGTGTTTCCATCATTCCTGCTTCCACCTTCATTTACTTAGCTTGTCTTCATGTGTTTTTCTCTTTGCTTTATTTCCTTCCTCACTTGTCCTTCCCTATATTTCATTTGTTTCTCCTCTTTGAATTGTTTTTCTTTCCTTCATCTTTCTTTTGTATCCTAATCAATGTTTTCCTTCCTTCCATTTCTGCCTCTTCTGTTTCCTCTTCCCCTCTGCCACTTTCCTCCCTTCGTCTTTTCTTCTTTCCCATCTTTGGTCTTTCTGGTTCATTTTTTTCACTCTTCAGCTGGTTTTGCTCTCTTTGTTTGGGATTTTGCAGTCGTCTGCCTGTTGTTGTGTCGGCTGGCGGTACGTTATCAGGCTACTACAAACACACATCAAACTCTACACACACTTTCACGCTGCACCTTTCATTTCCAGCAGGTTGTAAAAATAGAAAGCCCATAAAATCTGACTCTTTCATGTCGGAGCATTAGGCAGGAAGAAAACCATCCACATGTGCAGAGCACTGATGAGCAGCAGCACGGACCTGCTGCACAGCTTAGATTTAATTCATTATTTTATCAATGAAGCTCAGAGAAAAGGAAAAAAAACACCTACATGCTTCAGTTTTCCTCGTACGGGGTGTTGCAGCCAGTTCTGGTTGCATAATATTATCTGCTCTCCTACAAACTCCCACATACTGAAGCAGAAAGCTCGGTGCGAGGCTCAGACAGGAGATGTGTGGGAAGACAGAGATTCAAAGTCAGAGTTCGTCTCATCCTGGTTGAGAATAAATAAGCTTCCTTTAAACGGATTCTGAGTGTAGTAGAGTCTACTCCAAGACGCTGCTAAAATAAACTCGACTCATTAAAGTCTGGGTTTCCGCTGCTTTAATGAAGCGCAGTTTCTACATTCCTCCACGGAGATCAGATTCAGTCTCGTACCAGTGAAGTTGGTCCGAAAAACCTCAAGCTGACGTTAGAGCTCGCTACATTACCAAGTTCAACGTGGCTTTACGTTCACTTCCATCTGTCAGTCTCTTCTCCTTCCTTTCTCATATTTTTCCTTTTACTCTCTTCTTTCATCTTTTCCTTCCTCCTTTTTCCCTCCTCTTCCATTTTTCCTTCCTTTTCCCTCTCCCATTTTTTCCCTTCCTACCTTCCTCCATCCCTCCTCCCCCATCTTTTCCTTCCTCCTTTCCTTCTCTCCCTCCTCTCCTTGTCCCCCTTCTAGCCTGTTTCTTTTCCTCTTGTTGAATATGAGCGTTTGCAGTAAACAAACATTAAAATGACCAAGGAAGGAAGGAAGAGAACGATGTGTGCTTGTCAGCATTCAGCTCACCTGTAAATTTCAAGTGACGACTTCATTGAGGTCGTATGAGCCATTCTTTTACTTTGGTAAACCAGAGTTTACCTCAAAGCAGCTCTGTGTACACGGCATTTGGCCGTCTTTGTGAGGACATTCATCAACATCAGTGGGTTTCCCCGTGTATTTAGGAAGTACTACTAAGTGCTTAACTAAAACTCTGACCACAGCCTCATTTAAAGTGTTTTTTTATTGTTTTTTGTTTTTTAAATTATTTGGTTTCAGTGGCAGACACCTTCAGCTCACTCATGTTTGGACATTTGGTGCTCTCCTCTTTATGATCAGCTGCAGGTGAAACGTTTAGAGGACATCTGTAAATTGCAGACACATAACCTGCAGTGTTAATACAACACAGGTGTGCATCAAGAGTGAAATCCAACTACCATAAAACTGAGTTACAAATTCTTCTGGGTCACTTTGGTTTGAGTTTTTCATAATAAAAGTCAAAGGAGCTGTAAGAAAAGCAGCAGAAAACTCCCATCACATTTCAAAAGCAATGTTTAAAACACAAAAGACAAGCAGTCAGCACTTTATAAAACTCATCTTTATTGATTCAGAGTCATCCCTCCATCCACGACAATATTTTCTCTGCTGTGCTCTTATAAAAAGCTGAATATGTACATCCTCTTTGTATTTACATTATTTTACATGATTACATCGTCAGAGAGCCTCACACCTGCAAAAAGGTCAACTCTCCTGCCTGAAACGTATCACCTGTTGTCAGGGGAAATGAACAATAGAGCAACTTGCTCGTGGGTTGTTGCCTGGCAACAGCAGCTTATCGGATTAATATCGGTAAAGAGGAATTGTTTTTAATTATTTATCTTATTTTTCTAAATATTTCACAAGCTTAGAAAAACATGCGGAGTGACCCCATGTGCTGCGGCAGTGGGTTGGGAAAAACACAAATTAAAAAAGTAATGGAACATATAATGTAGTGCAATGCAAGTTTCTAATGTGAAGTCGTGACGAAAGTACAAACTAATAACAATAAAGTCGATGCACGTCAAAGAGTTTTTGTGCACTTTCCATAAACACACAGTCTGAGGAAAGTTTAACAACAAAAACTGTAGCTAACACTAGGCTGCTAAACATCTCCTCATCAATCAGCTTAGTCCTGCACAAGAAGGTGAGAGGGAAAAATGATACAAAATACAGGGTGGAAAAATGTCCTAAAAAATATACACAAACCACTGATCAGACTTAATGCTGATTATCTGATAAATCATAGAAAGACATCAAAAGGTGGCTGGAAAACATAATGTGGAGAGCAGACTCAGAGCATAAATGTGGCTCTTTAAAACCTGCTTTGTTCTCTAATGAGAAACAAGACAGGTTTTATTTTATGTCTGTAATATGACTTAAAGTAAAAGCACATAATTACTTAGGTATAAAAATATTTTATCCATGGAGGCAGAAAATGTTCACCGAGGTCATGTGAAGTGTTCAAGGGTCGTTTTCACTTTTCTCTTCTTTATTTTAAAAACTGTGTTAATGCTAATGTTAGCAGCTATGTGTAAAGGCAGGAGAGGCCCCAGTCATTCAGGTCTTAGAGAGTGGTGTGCGATTCCGTGGCAACTACTGGTCGCTATGGAAAAATGTGTATTCCCAGACTCGTTGGAGAGTAGTTTCTAGCAACTGCCTGTAGTTTGCAAGGAAGGCGTCGCCTTGTCTGCAAACATCACCAACTATGCAGCTGTTAAACTGAGAAGCACAACACAAACTGGAAACAGAGATAGTTCACCTTCGAAATAAAAGTTGAACCTTTTGAAATGTACGTAGTAAGAAGCAAATTTTCTGTTTTGTGTTGGGGAGCAGTTGGCTAGTGTTTGCAGACAAGTTGGCAACTTCCAAGCGAACTACGGGTGACCACAACAATTTGCTAGCAACACAGTCACAAGGTGGTGCAGCTCAGCCTTCGTGATCAATTTCACAACAGGTAAGTGGTTCATAACCTCTGCACAGCTGAATGAATGACAGGTGTGCAGAAGGAAGAAAAATGATACATATAATAAAATAGTACCTAGCAGCAGTCAGCAATCACTTAGCAACCAGTCAGGGGAATATGCAATTTCCCCTAGCAACCAGAGGTTTCCATAGTATCAACAACTGCTCTCTAAGCCTGCGTGACCGAAGCCTAAGCTTTTAAAACATTCAAGACTCTCTCATTAATACTGAGCAGAAAAAAGGCCTCTCTCACACACAGAATGAGTTTAACAGCAACAATAACTCCGTACTTACAAAAGCTCGTGTGTGCAGCCCCCACCCCCTCCAGCCCTGACGGCGAGTAAATAACCACAACCCTGAAACTGAAGGCGCTAAATGGAAGTCAGCCACCTTTTGAACTGTTAACTCCTGTGCTTTCCCCACTTTAATACTTCAGTGTCTCAACAGAAACAGGCTAATGCCAGAGCTGAGCAGCAGCCGGTGCCACCCCTTTGAAAATGTTTAGGCTTTTGGCAGAAAGTTGTTGCACTACAAGTAAAACTGCGGCATAAATCATTTGGACATGTGCGTCTGCGAGTGATTTAGCGTGCAGTAAACCAGAGTAATCGCCTTTCTCTCTTTAAAATAATGTTTCTGTAAAGCTTGACAAAGTTTCCAGTGTTACAACCATTGCAGATGTGAGGCTCTGCCTGTGGCCAACATGTTTCGAGGGTTTAGTCTTCCCTCTTTTTAATGATGGGAAAAGAAGCTTTAATTCCCGAATTTCACCGTTTCCAACGAATCCCAAGCACCAAGCATGTAACTCTGCCGCAGGATCAAAACACGCTGTTTAGAGGCAACAGAGATGAAGAATTTGGCTCAGCTGCTGAGAATAAATGTGAAACAATGTGATGGTTTAAAAAAAATACTGACTAAATGTGAGGTTTGGTTTATATGCTGTGACATCGCTCATCGCTGTTGCCTCTAAAAGTTGCCCGTGTCTCTCCAGCTGCCAAGATTTGGTACATTTGCATTGGTTAAACAGCATCTTTGACCTCCCAACAGAAACAGACACGCCAACAGAAACAGACACTTTCTCTACACCTTTAACACAAAAGTGAGTATTCAAACAGAGATGCCTCGGGTGGTGTATGTCTGTGTGTGTCTGTGTGTGTACACAAATAGCTTCCCAGCGACACACCCCGACTGACACGACTGCTCCGCCTGTGTTTAGTCCGTTTAGCCACTCTGAGCTTCTCACTGTCCTATTAGGTCACGCTGGCCTACATATTAAAATCTTATTCAGGTCAAATCTGAAGCTGAGTGCAGCTCGCACGCAGGAGAGTCCCATTATTTCATGATAATGTCTTTTACTGACGATTCTCAAGGTCACCTTGATTAAACACTCGATAGCTTCAAATTTAAACCCAAACATATTTGAGCTCTGATTCTTTGAAATTAGAGCTTGAAATGTGGTAAACATATGTTTGACTTCCAGACGATTAAGCCCACAGACTGACGGTTTCCTCTCGTCGCACCCCGATGTTCACATTTCCAGGCTGAAGTGAAATTTGTCCATGAACTCGAGCACCTGCTGTGGACTCGAAAGTCCTTCTAGAAGCAAGTCTAGCAACTCAGCAGCCATTCTGGATCAAATCCAGGGAGTTACTCATTCCTCTGTATGAAAACATGTGAATGAGCGCCCGCTTGCTAACTTGATCTACAGGTAACTCACTTCCTCCTGATGACAGCCTCCTACACAAATACCTGCCCAGGACAAAAGATTCACTCATTCATCTTTCGCTCAACCAGCCACACCTGCATCTACCTGCAGCTCTTCCATGTGCTTTGCTCACCAGTCTGAAGGCGCTCGTAGGAGCGTTTCACTCTTTAGTCTGAACTGGTTTCACATGTTTATGTCAGACACAAAAGCACTCCACATCACTCTCCTCACATCCTGTAGAGCAGGGATGTCACATTATAGTGTTTCTGTTAGTTTTTAACAGATTAAAGATAAACATCGCCTTCCTGTATTCCCCTGATGGAGGTGCAGACACCACGTTGGCTCCTGAAGCAAAACCCTTCATTTCTCGTCCCAGTTCAATTATCGGTCCAAATCATACCACTCTGACTCCAAAGAAGGAAACATTGAGATCTGATAATGGTGTGCAACAGCATTATCAGATCTCAATAATAATGCTGCCCATAATGATGGGCAGACACCACCCTCACTGATGCACATCCAGTCATTTTGTTGTTTAAGGGGGATTGAAACAGTTTCAGGTCAGACAAGAGCTTCACAGGTTACTTCTAGCAGACGTGTTTCAGGGTATGAAGATATAAATCCTTGTTCTTGCTCGATGAACTTGGGCTCATGGATTATGCAATATTTAGATCATCTTTACAGAAGATTTCATGGCAGTTTCTTAATCTTAATTTTGTTAAAGTCTATATGGTTTGTTTATTTTTAGGTTGGTGCTAAATCATTTATCTGATAGGCTTTATTGTGAAGTACTACAAAATAAAAGTCATATTTGTACCGAATTTGACTTGCAAAAATAAAAGTCACTGAAGAGGATGTTTTACTGTCACCACCAGAGCCAAAGACCAGAGCTGGATTCTTAAAATATTCAAGTGAAATCACACTGGATCCAAACACAGCAAACACACATCTGTTATTATCTGAGGGGAACAGAAAAGCTATGTATACCAAAGAAGAACAATCCTATTCTGATCATCCAGACAGATTTACTGGATGGCTTCAGATCCTGAGTAAAGAGAGTCTGACTAGACGTTATTACTGGGAGGTGGAGTGGAGAGGAAAAGGAGTTGAAGTAGCAGTCACATACAAGAATATCCGAAGAGTAGGAAAATCAGACGTGTTTTTTTGGATTCAATCAAAAATCGTGGTCACTGAAGTGTTATATCAACAAATATGAATTTTGGCACAACAATGTCCAAACTGTCCTCTCAGGTCCTCGGTCCTCCAGAGTAGGAGTGTACCTGGATCACAGAGCAGGTATTCTGTCTTTCTACAGCGTCTCTGAAACCATGACTCTCCTCCACAGAGTCCAGACCACATTCACTCACCCGCTCTATGCTGGACTTGATTTTTTGGATCATGAAGATACTGCAGAGTTCATTACACTGAAATAGACAGAAGCCACTGATGGACAATTGGTTAAAATGTGTGTTTTATTTTCCACTTTTTTTTGTCTACATCATTGTTGAGATGGGAGTTGCTGAGAGCTCACAGTTGTGCTGTTTTTACTTTGCACGGAGATCACCTGTCAGTCACACTGAATAGCTGTTCCTTTGACCTTTTGTTATCCGTTTTCTATATTTTCCTAACATTACGTTTATATGCCATTTAAATGTTGTTCTTGTACTAATTAAATGTTAAATATATCAAAAAGAAGTCAAAGTGGCACCAAAAAGTTATTTCCTGTTTTCTTTTAATAAAGCGCACACCCTTATCCCTAATGACCATTTTGTGCCACGCCCCAAAAACTGCTATAAAAACATTATATATTCATATTTTTTTCCACTTTAAATTAGCCAATCTTTTAAAACTACTTCCCCCTGAAATATTTATATAAAGTTTTAAATATATTTTAATTATTTATTTATTTTTAATCGTAGTTTAATTACATGAGCGCCCTGTTTTTTTAGCCCCAAAAAACAGAAAAACTAAATATTTTCAAAAAAACCATTTGAAGTAATATTTGATTGTTATTATAATTAGGCCTTCAGATGGACCAAAGATTGGCACCAACATTCATTTTGACCTGCCATTATTTTTTTTTGCAGGAGCACATTAAAAAATGCATGCCTAAGGACAATTCCCCAAAAAGTGCAATAAAAATATTAAATATAAATTTTTTTTCACTTTAAATTGGTCAGTCTTTTAAAACTACTTCTCCCTGAAATATTCATATAAAGTTTTAATTATATTTTCGTTGTTTTAACCCTTTAAATCCCAGTTGTATTACATGAGCGCCCTGTTTTTCAGCCCCAAAAAACAGAAAAACTAAATATAAAAAAAAAACAAACATTTGAAGTAAAATTTTATTGTTATTATAATTAGGCCTTTAGATGGACAAAAGATTGACACCAACATTCATTTCGATCCATTTTTAATTTTTTTTGCAGAAGCCAAAAATGGTCTCCAGGCGGCGCTGCTGCTCCAGCTCCCCGGGGAGGAGTGCCTCTGCCGCGGGTGTGTCTCGCGCAGCGCCGGGGCATATGGTTCGGTTTCCGTGTCTGCAGCACACACTTCCGCTACCACGTGAAAACAAATACGTCATTTCCTGTTGATTTAAAAAAAAAAAGCGCCATCAAACGATCCTAAGGGAAGGAAATGGTCCAGCCCGGTCAGCGGGCCGAGCTCCCGCTGCATGCGGGGAATGAGTGTGCCTTTTCCCGCGAGTGTGTCTCGAGCAGGCCGCTGGAAAGGGGTATTTCCGAGCAGGCGTCAAATGTGAAACAAGGGCGCCACCTGGTGGACAAATAAAAAAATTACAACTCTAAGGCCTCTAGTACAAAACGAAACCTAAGCTGGATTCATGACGATCCCTTTGACCGTAATTTTTTAGCCGTGAAAAATAGCGTTTATAATGGAAGTCAACGGGCACAAAATGACCACTAGGGGTATGGGTGTGGGGATTTTTGCTGCTCAGCCATTTTAGGCTGATTTAAGAAATTAACACTGAAATATTAAATCGGACAGAAAAAAAACTATCCTTTAACAAGTTTGGTTATATTCCACTGAACACAGTGGAAATGGCAGCCATTTAACACATGTAAGTGGCAACAAATGGCCCCAAGAAGGCAGGAAGGTTCAGTAAATTCAGAAGGTCATATTCGTAATAAAAAATAACCTCAGTTTGTAAATGTCAAAACAATAAAAGTATTGTTTTGAGAGAATAAACTCACAGATCAAATGTTAGATACTGAAACATTATTTCAGTCCTTCCAAGATACAGAGTTATAATAAAAGTTTGCCAGTTATCTGTCCTGAGTCTGACCGCTCTTACATCTGTGTTCTTCATTAACGTCTTGTCTTCAGGCTTATAATTTGGCCGGTTTCTCTTAAATATTTGTGAACTAAAGACAGCTTCAACCCTCTGTGTGTTGACCGCACTGCATTTTCTTGTTAGTAATAGCAACACCATTGTAACAACAGAAATACTAATTAGTTAGATTACTAGTTACTGAAAAACATTTATCGCCATTATTCCCATTTGTGCGAATTTACAAAACATTATGTAAAGATTGCTGGTATTTTTGTGCCCTTAAAAAGTGGAAATAATGATGAGAGCTGAATGAATGATAGTGACACGCAGATCTCGTTTTCACTCGTCTGTATTGAGTGTTACAAAAACAACACAACCCAAACCATATTCTCTCTGCATGGATACACTCAGTCTCAGGACCACAGTTTCCAAACTAAGTTGCCCTGTTTTAACTTATGAGAGTATTTAGACGGTGCACAACTTGAACTGTAACATAAGGTAAATACATCTTTTTAACTCACATATGTTAGCTGACACATTCTCTGACTTTCAACAGTAATGAAATAATACTTTATGCGCTGTATATGTCTTTCAGTAGTTAACTTAAATACAGATAGTGGCAGAAAAACTGTCATTCAATAAGGCGGGACACCAGTGAAAGCTAGCTTAAACAGCAACGGAGTTCACCTGAAACTTCTCAGCAAAAACTGTCCACAAGTCACCTCTTTCCTTACAATAAACAATGATGGTGGGCTAATAGTCAACTGTAATACACAGAGTTCTGTGCGTGCAGTTACCTTAAACAGGGGAAACGAGGAGAGATGAATGATGATACTGACACAAAGCGCTGGCTTTCACTCGTCTGTACAGAGTGAAGGACAAGAGGCGCGAATCCCTCTAGTGGAGCCCTGAGGAATTACCAATGGATCGATGCACAATCAATCCAGGACATTGTTCCTTCTCGAAAATTGAAAGATATTTCACGCACTGTTATTTATAGAAGGCTTCACACTGTTCCTGCTAACCATAAATATTGTTCCTAAAGTTTTATCCAACTGTAGACAGATTTCTAAACTCCCTTTTACTTAAGTCCTGTTGAAACTTGTATTAGAAAAAATATTACAAATTATTTAAAGTTATAAAGCACAGCACAGAACTGAAATGGCACAGTAGTTAACTTTACAGTTAGGCTGGGGTACAAATTTCCTCATAAAAACCCTGCTCTTATGTGGAATGACTCAGGGGTCCATTCTTGGCCCAGTATTTTTTCCCTCAATTTATGGGTTCATAAAAACCTTTATAAAAGTGACTAAATGCTAGGTATAATAGGTATTTTTGTCTGCTTTGGATTTTACTTCTACATTTCACCTTTAAAAACCGTTTATCTTGTCTTGTTTGGTATCATTCTTTTCAGCACACCTTAACATGTCAAAATTTGCAGCTATTTTTTCATTTTGAAATACTATATTAAAACAATTGATCTCAAATCAGACAAAAAACATAAAACTCGAGTATAAAAAAGTAGAATTTTTTTTTCCACTAATAGAAAACCAAGGTTTTTGCTTTCTGTCTTTTTTTTTTTGTCACAAACAGAGAATTATTATTATTATATATTATGCTTCCCTTCCCACTGTAAACACAACGTTAGTATTCAGGAAAAAAAACATTGCGCATATTTTTTAATCATAACTCTGGTTTTATGTGGCCTATCAACACAATTTAAAAACTGGTAGTTTGAAGTCCACACTTTTAACACAGAAATGGAGAAACCTCTTCTGTCCGCCGATCCAGGAACTTGAATTCTTTGAATTTCAGGATACTTTTTCTTAATAAACGGTAAGCATTATACATATTGTCCTTACAGAGGTGGTTTCTCTTCTCGCAAGTGAAGTAGATTTTTTGAAGGCGTTTGTTTTTTTTCGAGGTCGCGGATGACGTCAGGAGAAGGTGATTGGTCACTTGCAATGTTGAACCTGGAACAACATTATTTATGATGACGAGGGAACAACACCAACACAAGGATATCAGATCGTCTGGACACTCAGGGTTGTCTTGGGTAGCATCTTGATGCTATGTCATCTTACAGTAACTTGGCCATGTGATTAGTTTACCGGGGTTCGAGCCCCGGCTTGGACAGTCTCGGTCGTTGTGTCCTTGGGCAAGACACTTCACCCGTTGCCTACTGGTGGTGGTCAGAGGGCCCGGTGGCGCCAGTGTCCGGCAGCCTCGCCTCTGTCAGTGCGCCCCAGGGTGGCTGTGGCTACAATGTAGCTTGCCATCACCAGTGTGTGAATGTGTGTGTGAATGGGTGGATGACTGGATATGTAAAGCGCTTTGGGGTCCCTAGGGACTAGTAAAGCGCTATATAAATACAGGCCATTTACCATTTACCATGACTACTTTATTCTTCCTCAGCCAATCAGCAGCACTTGTGCAATTGTAACCTGTTGTGTATATAAACCTTCATTAACTGGTTTGAGAAATCCTTTAAACCAGTGACAGGAAAGTTGGATCACAGTGGTAATTATTAAAGGACATTGATGTTTGATGTCTCATTTAATTCGTCATCTGTCATTGAAATTATCAGAGGAGGCCTGAAAGGCTCACACTAGCTGTACAACCACTCACAGCAGCCCATTCATTCATTTTCATTACTGGATACCATGACACTGGATTGCCCAATCAAATCTCTTAACTTGACCAGCCCATCCCCAGCTTGTAGGAAAAGTTCAGTGTGGAAGAAGTGGTGAAAAGATTGAGCTGAAAAGCTGAGCGAAAACAATAAACAGAAACTACAACTATTAGCCAGACCTTACAGTCACACAGCAAATCAAGGATTAAGGTCAAATGATTGGCTGCTTTCACCATGAGCCACTCCTAATTTTTAAAGTGTAGCATTTAATTATTGTCAAATGCTTTTAAAAAGAACAATCACTGCTTGTTGTTTTAAAACTGATAACTTAAGCATGTTGATTGACTCATCTTCCTTTCCGCCTGCCTGGAGGCTCCCTTAACACCTCTCTCTGCCTCCTAACAAACCTTCCCCCTCTCATCTCGCTTCATCTTTGGCCTACAGTAGCACAGTTTCCACCAACACCTTGCTGGCCAACAGAAACTCGTACCTTAAATGAAATAAATGATATGGAGCACTCCAATCATGCTTTCAAAACGACAGCAACTGCTAAAGAAAGAGGTGATAAACATGCCCCTGCGCCCGGTTCTTGTTGAAATGAGTTACTAACATGATTTCCCCTTCATGTATGGTGATAGACTGGCCAAAATATTAGGAATGCTCTGGAATTTCTGATGAAGCCAACAGTAAGTGTTGCTTTAAATCGGGGGTATTCAACAAAAATGAAAAGACTTCTTACTTCTTAATGCAAAGGTTCAGATGATCATTATTCTAAATATTTAATTACTTTAAATGATTTTATTTTATTTATTTTATTTACTTGTAATATATATTGTATTATACATATTATATTTTAAATATAGAGATAAGAAAAATCATTAGAAAAAGTTGTTATTATTGGTATTATTAGTATTATTGCATATTAATGATGAAGGAACTGACCTCACAGGTCACAGAATCAACTTTTTGGTAACAAGTTAATGTGGTAGTTCAACAGTTTAACCAGCAGAGGGAGCCAGATAAGCTGTTTTGAATTCAACACTAACAGGCAGAGGGGGAGGAGGAGGGACTGTTGCCGTAGTAACTGAATCTACAAAAGTCAGTAAGTGTTCGTCTTAATTAAATCACACTTAGCTGTTAGTGTTCATCTTCAGGCACTGAATTCACTTACAAGAAACAGTCCAACAGATTCACACAAGGGGAACATGTTCGCTGTTTTTTCTGCAGCTGTGAGGACTGTTAGCCTGGACATAACAAGCTGTGTGGCTGCGTCACTGTTCAAACTTCAGGTTCTGAGTACCAGTTTTAGTTTTAGAGCTCAGCAGACCCAGTAGCTCATCACCACTGCTCCTCCATAACAACAGTGGTGAGGCTGAAGGGGACTGGAAAATAATGTACATGGAAATGAATCACTGTAAATAACACTATATAATGTTTGATGATAATACAGTCTGAAGGTTAAATAAACATGTTTACTGCCTGGTATAACACTTGGTTTCGTCTCTGGGGATAGTATTGTGTCCACTTTGACTTGTGGTAATTAAAGTGGAATTTTTCACTTGGTTGATTTGTTGAACTTTCTTAAATCTCTTCTTTAAACACAGTGTCATCTGATTGTATTTACTGACCATTTTAGAGATTTACAATCAATAACTGGGAAACGGGAAGCATTTCACACTCTGCTACCGATGAGTCTCATGGTGCTTTCACCACAAGTTTTTTAATAAAAATAATAAAAATCTACAAAAACACAAACATAATTTATTAGTACAGTAAAATCCTAAAAATTCAGTTAAATTCCTAAAAAACAAGAAGTGTTCATCCAGGAACCTTTAAATGGTCTTCAGATCCCCAGGCCTGCATAAAGCACCATGACGCAACTGTTGTTGTGTTCATTTGCTTACTAAAAAATTGAATTAAATTGATTAATGATTATTAAATAAACAATTATTATGCGGTCAGCATGGTGGCACGGTGGTTAGCACTGTTGCTGCACAGCAAGAAGGTCCTGAGTTCAATTCCACCATCAGGCCGGGGTCTTTCTGTGTGGAGTTTGCATGTTCTCCCCGTGTTTGCGTGGGTTCCCTCCGGGTACTCCGGCTTCCTCCCACCGTCCAAAGACATGCAGCTTGTGGGGATAGGTTAATTGGATAATCCAAATTGTCACTACGTGTGAGTGTGAATGGTTGTCTGTCCCTGTGTGTTGGCCCTGCGACAGACTGGCGACCTCTCCAGGGTGTACCCTGCCTCTTTCCCTATGACAGCTGGGATAGGCTCCCGCGACCCTGAAAAGGATAAGCGAATGGATGGATGGATAGTTCCTCCTTACATTTCCAAAGCAGACTTGTTCCTTTAAGTTCATCTAGTGTTTATACTCAGGGATGAAAGTGGGCTGGAGTTATGGTTGTGGTACTTCAGAGTAGCTAGTGTGTTGTTGTGTCCGGGGAAAACAGGTTAGTTTGCATTCATGTGGTGAATTCACTATAAAACACTGTTGGACAGCTTATGGTTACATCAAGTGTGGCAGAAATGAATGTGCATTTAAGATAATGATGCTTAGATTATTTAACTGAATTGAAACTTTGTATGAGCTGTATACTGTCTAGTGTGAAGCCGCATAGTGGCTGTAGCTCAGGTGGTAGAGCAGGTCATCTACTGATCGGAAGGTTGGTGGTTCGATTCCTGGCTTCCCCTAGTCTGCATGCCAAATATCCTTGGGCAAGATACTAACCCGAAATTGCTCTCCGATGCATCCATCGGAGTATGAATGTGTGTGAATGTCAGTTAGAAAGCACCTAGAAAAAATGTGCTGGTGTGAATGGGTGAATGCACAAGTTGTGTAAAGTGCTTTGAGTGCTCAGAAGAGTAGAAAAGCGCTATATAAGAACCAGTCCATTTACCATTTACCATAGTGTGAGTGTAGGGGATGGACATCAGATATGATAGCTGGTGAAACTGTGTACATGTTGTTAAGTTCAGTTGTGTAAATCCACAAAGAGCAGCAGGTCAGCTGATTGCAGCCTTTACACTAAGAAAACTTTATGAAGCTTACATCAGAAATTATTGTGGGCCATCATTTTTTCCCTACACTGAGCGCCATTACTAATTTTAGAGTTCCTCCACCACTTCAACCCCTGACTGCTCATTTTCCTGTTTAGAGGCAAAGTCACCCTCTACAAAGTAGGCAACAGGAAACAGTTATTGTTTTGAAATCTTTCAAATCAAAATAAGCACATTCATTAGAATTAGAATTTAGATTAGAATAATATTTGTATTCTTGTGCACTAATAATATTTTCTGATTATATTCTTATATTAATATAGCACAAGCTTTAGTTACCTTGTAACCTGCAAACTGTACTTTTTCACTTTTACTCAAAGAAGTTGTTTCAGTGCTTTTACTGGAGAATATTTTTTAAAAACACAGGTATCTGTACTTCTACTTAAGTAAAGAACGTCTGTACTTTTGCCCCCTCTGATGGTGTGTGTAACTCATTACTCTCATCTTCACATCATGGGGTGTTTTTACAGATACTGAGTTTTATTTAGAGGCAGTGCCTGTGTGGTTATGACTGAATATGTACTGTTAACAGTAATTTTGGGGAAACTCCAGAACTGACACCCTGTTATGGAACCATAAGTCATATCAAGATGATGAGCTTTGGTACTGTAGTGAGGACTGTATGCACATGTTCAGATGCTGTGTAGGTGTTCAAGTCTCTGATTTTGATTTATCCAGAAAAAAGATTCTGCTGTTGGAAGATTATGTCAACTGTATTTGATTTTATGTGAGCAAGCCCCTCCAAAGTCTCCCACTGCCCATCTTAATGTGACCAGAGGTACAAAACAACAGAGATGCTTCTGTGTGCACAGGTGCTCAAGTGTGAACTCAGAGCAACAATTAAAACAAACACACTCCAGATGAACCTGCTGTGATTCATGCAGATGAGTCAGGATGTTGTTTATGGTGTTTTTATTCTCCCTGTTTTTCCTTTACAGCTCCCTTTATTATGTGTTAGCTGCTTAAGTGCTGGTGTCCTGATTCTTTCTGCGATTCTCCTTTAGTTAAACAAGCACGTCTAATGTTTCTGCTATTGGTGATGTGTTTTAGCAGGACAGAAAAAAAAGGTCATTACTTCTGTTAAATCTCTTCGATTTTGTTCCTCATTTGCATATTTTCTGCTTGGCTGCAGAAGCTGAAAGCGAAACAGTCACTGTGTGCCTGCACTAATGTTTCCCTGTGATGCTTGCAGTGGTGTTTTTGTGGACTTTTATGGTTTTACAGCTTTACAGCCTATCAACACGACTGATTAGAGAGGGATTGTAGATGGTGAGGTATTTAGTGAAGACCTTACATGTTGTTTCAGTAACAATTAAATTCACCCTGATTATTTTCATCTTGGTTTTACTGCAGCTGTAACATTTGTAAAACGACACTGAGAGAGAGCCTGTTTCTGCATCTTTGTGCTGCTCTTACAGGAGTTAAATGTTCAGATGATGATTCCAGCTGTTCTTCAACCTGCAGAAACCATCATAAAGCTACTACATCTGGATTAGAACAAACCAGTGTTTTTAATATCAGTTTAGTCAAGTTTATTGTTTCTGCCCAGGGTTCAGGTACAGAAATGGTCGTCTCAGAGATGACAGTATCTCAAACTAGTGTTATGGTTCACAATTGAGGAGGGAGAGTACAAACCACTCTTGGTCCAGAAGCTCTTGGTCCAACAATGATTTTAATGAACACACGTGTGGGAAGACACTCTGTACGCAGACAGCCAGTAGTCCTCGACTTAATCAAAGCATGAACAGATATTTTATAGCATCAGGGTTTGTTTACTGACGCCCCTTCATGCGTCACCGATACATTTTATACATAGATCAGATCAACATCACCATGACTTTTCACCCAGAAAATCATCTTCTATTTTTATGGCTGGTACTTTCCGTTCCTGTCTCAAAGTGAATTGTTCCTCTTTCTTGCCGAGACAACAAGGACGGTTCCTCTTTTACCGAGACACTTTTGTGTCTCCACTTATGTGTTGACCTCACATGCTCTTTGTGTCACCTCTTCACCTCCAACCTGCTGTGTCTCGTCCTCAAATGCTCTTTCTCAATTCACCTGTTGCACTTCTAACCTCTCACTAGACCAGACGCTCACTGAGACTATGTGTATGTCTTCTACTAAATAAATGTTTTAACCAAGAACCTCTACTAAAACCTTAATATAAAATGACCTGATATAAGTGTTTTGTAAGCATGTATTGCAATTCCTTCTATGTTCTAGTTTTCCCTCAGCATGTATCACCTAGACACTCTCACTAGATGAAGCTCAAAACCATTAATGAACCTGAACATCAACTCAAATAAGCACAGATATGCAATATGTATAAAATAGTTATAACTGCACCTGAAATACAAAGTTAACATCATCATAAACATCTTAAGGCCATCTTAAAGCTATCTGTTACATTGTTAAAGCAATGATCATACTGCAGATTATATTATGCTGGTAAAATACTTTTTGTTCATCCCCACAATCCCCCTTTCGACCTCTGGCACACCAGAGGTCGATACATAGGTTGTTGTTCACTCCTCAGTCCACTCGGCTACCTCCAGATCCATCATCGGCATCATGGACATAGGGGCCACCGCCCCAGGGTCCACTGCCTTTACAATCACTTTCTCTACCAACCTTCGGGCACAAGGAATGAGACAACAACCACAGGTCACCAAAATACCCACCAATACAGATAGAGACATCATAATTGACAGAGCAAGCCCCTTCCACTTTCCCTTTTTTACTCTTTTTATTTAAACCACCCCTTTTCAAACTCTCAATTTGTTACCACTCCTTTCTGTAGGCGCGGCGATCTCCTCCTAGGCTGCTCTTCTTTCTTCGGCCTTCCAGGTGGACTACTGGTCGGCCCGTTGCACAGGTGAAGAGGTTTATTCTGCCTCTGTTCCTTGACACCTGCGTTCTTTGAAGACGAATTTTCCTCCACCAAGCTCTCGTGTGCGGGTGCACACTGCGACCAGTGGTACCAGGTGTCGCCTTTCCCTTTCAGCTGGACTGCTGTAGCCGTCCGGGCGGTCACCTCATACGGACCAGTCCAGCGGAGCTCCTTCCACTTTCGCTTAATGACCTTTAGCCATACAGCCTTTGCGTCCGGTACCTCTCCGTTCCCCGTGGGTCTCTC
This sequence comes from Astatotilapia calliptera, assembly GCF_964374335.1. Lineage (NCBI taxonomy): Eukaryota > Metazoa > Chordata > Actinopteri > Cichliformes > Cichlidae > Astatotilapia > Astatotilapia calliptera. The sequence goes on from NC_137424.1 coordinate 58,630,193, forward strand.
ACAAGTGACCTGTTTTGTAAAGCTGGACACAAGAGCCTTCAATTCATTAAAATATTCTGCATGAGACCTGTTGCTTGTCCTGGGCTGCTCCACCGGGACCACTGTCCAGGGTGCTGGAAACTGTCTCCCAGTCAGCAGCTCATAAGGGGTGAAACCTGTGGATTGGTTAACAGAACATCTTATGGTCCTCAAAGCAATGGGCAGGGCTGCGACCCAATTTAGCCCTGTCTGCGCACAGATTTTAGCCAACTTGTTTTTCAAATTTAGGTTCATCCTCTCTACCTTTCCTTGAGATTGAGGATGATAGACCATCCCGAACTTATGTTGCACTCCCAACATCCTCTCTACCTCTTGCAAGTCTTTGTTCTTGAAGTGAGTACCATTATCTGATTGTCTTGGGAAACCCATGCCTTGGAATGTAATGATTGATTAAACACTTAATCACGCTTTTCGCGTCTTCACGTTTGGTCGCCCATGCTTCGGGCCATCCAGTCAGAACATCCACACACACCAACAAATACCTCACCCCACCTGGGCCTGTATCAATCATGTCGGTATAATCAATCACGACCTCTTCTCCTGGCCTTTCTGGCATGAGAAACTTACCAGCTTCAGGTTTTACTGCTGGCTTTGGGTTGTGTGCCCCACAAATTAGGCACGTTCTGGCTTTTTCCAGTATCATCCTTCTCAAATCAGGATGCCACCATCGGCACAAATTTCTCTCCATCTGTTTCACTCCCACGTGACCAAGCCCGTGAGCCTCATTCACCTTTTGTTCTGCCATTTTGGCCGTTAAAGCGGGACGCCCATCTGGCCCCCTCCACAAACCGCCATCTTGCCAGGCTCCTTTGTTTTCCCACACCCCCTTTTCCTCTGGGGATGTCTCCTCCTGAGCCTGTCTAACTTCTTCCATGCTGTTAGTGCTAACCTCCTCTTCTGGGGTTACCTGCACCATTTGTCTCTGTCCTTCGTAGCCCGCTGCTTCCTTTGCGGCTTCATCAGCTTTCTGATTTCCTTTCGCCACCATACTGTCTGCTTGTGAGTGGCCTTTGCACTTTATAATACTTACCTCGTCTGGGTCCTCCAGGGCCTTTTCCAGTTCCTCCATTTCCTTTTTGTGACAGATGGGTGCATTAGTGGCCGTTCTGAACCCGGCTCTCTTCCACTGAGCCAGTTCCACATGAGCTGCTCCAAACGCATATGCTGAGTCAGTGTAGATGTTCACTCTCGTGTTTTTAGCCAACCTCAGGGCTCGAGTTAGGGCTATCACTTCAGCTCTCTGGGCCGACTGTTGTCCCTCAATTTTTCCTGCTTCTTTCACCTGAAACTCAGTTCCTACTCTACAGACTACTGCATAGCCCGCTTTCAATCCTTCTTCATCTCTGTGGCAGCATCCATCTGTGAACCAATCCTCAGCTCCAAGTATGGGCTCTGCCTTTAGGTCTTCCCTGATTTTTCCTTCAACCTGGGCTTTCTTAATACAGTCATGTGGTTCTCCTGACCCCATTAGGTCTGCCATATTTATTCCTTCATATGTGAATATCAAATTTGGCGCCTCTAAAATTTTGCTCAACCTTTGTTGCGTCAGTGGAGTCATTGTGAATGCCTGTGAGTTCACATAGGCCACTACACTGTGTGTGGTAAGCACTTTCAGTGGGTGTTCCCTCACTATGTGTGCTGTTTTCTGAATTATCTTTGCTACTCCTGCTGCGTGTTGTGTGCATGTGGGATGCCTTGCTTCTGTTGAATTTAATCTTATGCTAACATACATAAGTACATCCCTACCTCCCCCTTTTTTCTGAAACAACACACCATTCACAACTCCCTTTGTTTCTGAAACATCAAGATAAAATGCCTCATCATAGTTAGGTGTGGCCAGATCTGTGGCTCTTGACAAATCCTGTTTTAGCGAAATGAACGCCGTCTCTGTGTCCGGCGTCCAAGGCAATTCAGCCTTCAGATTTCGAACACCAACTTTCTTGATCAGGTCCCTTAAAGGGGCAGTTTTACCCGCATAGTTCGGAATGAACTGCCTGCTGTAACCTGTCAAGCCAAGAAAGGAAAGCAACTCCTTCACAGTTCTTGGTTTTGGATGTGTCAGAATTTGGTCTCTGTGTGTGTTCATTAACCCCACTGATCTGTGTGCGATCACCCGGCCCAGGAATGTTACCTTTGGCCGGACCAACTGCAGTTTTTCTTTACTCACTTTGAAGCCACACTCCGCCAATCTGTTCAACACCACGAGCGATGCTGCCGTACAGGCCGCTGCTGACGGGGCTGCAATAAGAAGATCATCAACATACTGTATTAATGTACAGCCCTCTGGCAGTTGACATGGGGAAAATGCCTCTTTCAACACCTGATTGAAAATTCCTGGTGAGAGTGCAAAGCCTTGTGGTAGGCGTGTGTACCTAAATTTCCGGCCTCTGTATGTGAAAGAGAAAATGTCTCTGAGTGACTCGTGCAGTGGGAGACAAAAGATGCATTCGCTAGGTCAATACATGTGAACCACTTTTGGTCCCCAGTAATTTCGGTCAGAGCTGTGTAGGGATTTGGTACAGGCACAGTGTCAGTCCTCAGTATGGCATTTATTGCTCTCAAATCATGTGCCATACAGTACTTCCCTGTCCCATGTTTTTTCCACTGGCAAAATAGGTGTGTTCCAAAATGACCATGAGGGCTCAAGCACTCCTGCTTTCCACAGCCCTTCAATGGTTTCAGCTATACCTTCTTCTGCTTCAGTTTTGTGCTTATATTGTGGTCTGTTAATTGGTGTGTCAGACTTCAGCTGGAACAGGACAGGCGAACAGTTAGCTAAACCTACATCTGTGGGCCCTGCGGACCACAAAGTATCAGGCAATTTTGAGAGCTCAGCTACTACATCAGGATGATCCATTCTTTCCCTGCCATGTATTCTGGAGATTTCTTTATGTTCTAAGATCACTGCATCGTTGGACAAACAAGTTATGCGATATATTTTACATTTTGGTGCATACCAGACATTTGGAATTTGGGTGCTTTGCCAGCATGCGTTGTCCAGCGCCCGCTTGACCATTGGTCCCAGATCTCTTGGCCCATGACCCTCGTGGACCGCCAATGTAATGTGAGGGGCTGAATCCTCTCCCACATTGTACCAAGGCAGTTGTTCATCAGTAAATTTCACAGCCGCGGCCACACCTTCTGGTCCAACATAAATGTTATGTGTTCGCACATTCCACGTCTGTCCCTCAAGATCAGACTGGAACTGTTCCCGATAGATATCGTTATCTTCCCTATCATAAAAGAGTGTAACGTGGAAAGGATCTCGCGGCGGGGAATAGACGGCCAGGCTCATCATCCAGGGTCTCCACAGCTGATAATGTCTCGAAATGCCTTCTTCCACCAGCCTCCCCCAGTAGATTTCGGCAGTGGGTTATTCAGAGTTCTGGACTAGATATTGAGTCTTTGAAGGTGCTCCCAGGCACGGGAATTCTTTTCCTCCAGGCAGAGTAACAATCAGTCCATCTGGTGAGCACATGATTGTGGCTCCCAGTTTCACAAGCAGGTCCCTGCCCATGAGATTTTCCAGGCACCTGTGAGGACACCACATATTGGTGCTTCAAAGTCTGTTTTCCCAGCTGTGTCAATGCTGGATCTGTCAATGGCAGTGTCGTTGGAATCCCGGAAAAGCCTACCACATTAACTGTGTGACAGGAGAGTGTTGCACTGTCTGGTGTGTCTTTCAGTGTTGAGTATGTTGCTCCAGTACCCACTAGGAAGGGCAATTCAGTGCCTTCCACGGTCATTGACAGCATGGGTTCTGCCGTCCCCACGCTGTGTGGTTTCTCCGGGCTCCGTCAGTATTGCTCCCCCTCCCAGCCCCAGTCAGCTACTGGGTACTGGGCGGCTGGTGCTGCATTCGGGTTTGGAGCTTGATGTGCTCCCCTGTAAGCAGCTCTTTGTCTTGGGCCTCCTCGTGCCTGGGGTTGATAGCCTCGCCTCTGATAATTTCGCTGCGATACAGGGCATTCTCGGGACCAATGTCCTTCTGCTCCACAGCTGTAACAGCCAGTCCAAGACACATTGTTAGGATTCCCTGGATTCCGAGCCCTTTGTCCTCCCCTCACGGATCCACCACGCCCTCTCTGCGGTCCACCGGTCCCCCAATTCCCTACTGGTTGACGCTGCCTTGGTGCATTGGCGGGCCAACGGTCATCAGGGTAGAGACCCGGATCCTGATCTGGCAAGTCAGGCACAGGATCGGGCTGAGGCCTTGCCACCATTATTTTCCTTGCGCTCTCTTTATCCTCTTTCTTTCTGTCTCCTGCTTTGTTTTTTGCTTCTGCCAGCTGCAACTTAACCAGCCACGCCTGGACTTCCTCCAACTCTTTCTTTTGTTTGTTTGCCAAATCCTGTTCCTGCTGAAGTCTGTGGGTCACATGTCTATCCCACTGCACCGAGTCTGCAACGGCAAAATCTGGGTTCTTTTCCAAGTCAACTGCAACCTGGTTGGGCAGCCCTGCCAGCACTGCCGAACGAAACCACGCTCTACTTTCACCCTCCTTCCCCGGATGTATTCCTGTTTCTAACAACCATTGTTCCTTTGCTTTAGCTAAACACTCTCTGGGTGTGTTTTTGGGATCCCAAATAATTTTTGGAATGGCTCCAGAGTTAGGAGTTGGGTACTTCTCCCGGACTGCATCTGCTAAGTCATTCTGCACCTCATGATATTGCAGGTCATTTGCATATCTGGTTGTATGAGCTATCTGCTCTACATCTGCTAACCCACCACCCAGCATACAACGTCCGGCCAAAGCGCGAAAATCGCCCAGCGCTAATTCTTCTCCTTCCCAATGTTCTCCCTTGGTTATTGGTGGAAGTTGTTTAACCAATGCTTCCAAATCTCTCACCTTATAGGCGCGATAAACTGGTTCGTTCTTTGGACCTGCTATTAGAGGCAGATTTAAACCAGGGTCAGGAGCTCCTTGTTCAAAACTCACTTTTCTACTCTTCCTCAACTTTCCTTTTCCCTTTGAGCTCTTAAATATGGGCCGTCTCTGTGCTTGGTCTCTCTTCACACTTCTTTTCCTCAAAATTAGGCTTGTACTTGGTTGGGGTTCAGCTCCTCCATCTTCGTCCTCCTCATCGTCCTCTTCTTCTGATGATGTCGCACGGTCTTCATTCTCCTCTTCTGGCCCTCCCTGCATTACTCTCTGCTTTATAACCTCCAATGCCGTTAATGCCTCTATGGACGCACGTAGGGCCTCATGCATTTGTCCATACACTTCTCCTTCAGTTTTTAACACCAAGCTCAGAGCTATTTTATCACCCAGCCCTTTCTGTTGGGATGTAATAAGTTTGCTTACCTCAACCTCCATCGCTTGGCACTCCTTCTCTGCTGATTTTAATACTCCAGGGGAAGCCAAACGAATAGCTTTCTTAAGCTGTTCAAGCTGATCCTTCAGAGGTTTGTATCCCCTTTTCCCACTAGGTGTCGCACCCGAGCTGTCAGCCATTCTCTGAAACACAGACTTACCTCTTCCAATCGCGTTAGTCGACTCCACCTTCTAGGTCTAGGTCACCCAGACACGCTTAACTTTCGGTTTCAGTCTTCGTCTCGCTGTTCTCGCAACCACTGGCTCCTCTTCCCCTGCTCGGTGACACACAAAGTTTAACCCAGCACTTTAGACGCTGTCCTCGCGTTCTCAAGCGTTGACACTCAATCAAAATTATTCGCCCTCAAAGTGTTAATATATGACACCAGCAACCCTTATGCGCAACGCGCTCACCTCCGTATACTTACCTCTCCAATAGTTCCTCGGATTAGTGTTTTTTCGTTTTTTCATTTATTTTAAACCCATTAACGGCGCTGCGCGTCCCTTATATACTTTACAGCAACACACCCTCAAGTGTCCCTCAACTTGTCCCGTACTAATAAATCTAAAACCAAGAAATCACCTTTATGTCATTATGTCAAAGCTTTCTCCATTTTGCACAGCCTGCCACATGTTTAACAAAAAATCGCTGCCCGAGAAGGCTCCCACATATCAAGGTGGTCGTTCTCACAAATTTCCAGCAGACCCTCAAATAAACAACAACAACGACCCAGGCAGGCTTCCAGTTCAGCCTCCTCAATTTCTATGCACACCGAAAACTCATGGGGAGATTCTTCTGTCTCCCCGTGTCCTACACAATTCACCTCCAAATGATCCCCTACAATTGAAATTTCAGTGTGGAATGACGCAGAGATTAACATTCCCTTTTTTATTTACTATATGTAACCTGAATTTTTCTCTCTCTTATCAAATAACAAAGGTTATCTTTAAAATTTGTTATTGAACTACTAATTAAGTTGCTTTTTGTGGTATCAGTGGTAAACTACCCCTAAAAAGTCCACTTTATTGCGTGTTCATTGAGTTACTCCTATCAAAGCTATTTAACAAGTTCAATTTACACATACTCATTAATCTGTCACGCTTATTAGTGGCTCATGGTTGCTTAAAGCCTATGTCTGACTTGACCACAGAGTTAGAGCATCATTCAATCCTCTCAGGGTGACCACTCCACTTACTCTGCATCCAGTCAGCTCATGAATTAACAACACTTGCAGACTGTAACCCTTTTTATTTTTTGTTTATGCCTTCAAATCCACCTTAAATCTTCTTACCTAAACGTTGGTTTTAAACACAAACAATTCTTATATTCTACTTTGAAACGCTGTCACCATTCATATATTTACAATGTTATTATATACTAAGCCAGCATTTTAATCGCAGACATTTATCCACATTTGCAAACAATAGTTATAGAGCTGAATAACACACAAAACCGAAAGCATAGTCCTCTCATGCGCTCTGCATCAGCTGCCTCATTTGCATGCACACACACTCTTCATCTAAGAATAGCAGCAGGCAGTCAGTGCATTGCTGACTCGACACACAGCCTCCTCTCACACCAAATTTTCTTATTCTATTTTACAACGACGTCTTATATTTACAACCACTGTCAGATCTGTCAGCTTTAGCGCCTACACAATTTTGACAAATTTAAAATAACCGCCCAGCGGATAAACTCCCTGAGTTTTTTGCGACCAATTAACCAGTATCAAGACTTTAACTGTTTCTGGCCTCATCTCTAAAATCCCTAACTCAATTTAAAAGCATCAACCAACCCAAACTTTGAAGTTTTAGGTTAAAGTTACACGCCCGAAGTCCAACTTCTCCTGTCCAAAAAAGCGCAGATACCGTTCCAAACGGTAAGGAGACTCTAACTCCTAGCTATTTTGGAGGTTCCCAAGTTCTCCCCGGTTGCCAACCGTACTAACCCTATTCGCCGATAGGTCAGGGCCAAGCGTCCTTGGCCGGGAGGGAGCGTTACCTCCGAGAACTGCGCTTCCTAGAACCCCCACGGTTCCGTTCTAAAATAATTTATAATACTTTGAAACAACAATCAACACCCAAAACAAGTGTATAACTGAGGCAGATGCAACCTAGTGGTCAATTTGACCGCTCAGGTCCACTCTTATGACCAAATTTGGACTCTAACCAACAAAATAACCAATTCCCTACCAAACTACTTGAGACTCTAACTCAATTTCTTTGGGACTTCAACCCAGTATTTAAACTTTTCTTATCAGACTCTTAACTACTTTCATTTCTTCTTAGCAGAACTCTAACTGCATCAACTCATGAGATTTTCATCAAAATCAAAACAGACATCCACCAGTAACTTCAGTGAGTAGACTTAAATTTTATCATGTCCAATTTGGCACACTTTGGAAATAATTCAACAGGTAGTGCCTTACCTTTTGGATAAGCCGGCTTATGCCCACTCACTTCAACCTCTGGAATTCATGTCTGCCCGTCAGACCACCTGAGACCAAATTTCTCCATCTACCCCTCCTCAACCACCGGACGAAGCCCCCAAATGTTATGGTTCACAATTGAGGAGGGAGAGTACAAACCACTCTTGGTCCAGAAGCTCTTGGTCCAACAATGATTTTAATGAACACACGTGTGGGAAGACACTCTGTACGCAGACAGCCAGTAGTCCTCGACTTAATCAAAGCATGAACAGATATTTTATAGCATCAGGGTTTGTTTACTGACGCCCCTTCATGCGTCACCGATACATTTTATACATAGATCAGATCAACATCACCATGACTTTTCACCCAGAAAATCATCTTCTATTTTTATGGCTGGTACTTTCCGTTCCTGTCTCAAAGTGAATTGTTCCTCTTTCTTGCCGAGACAACAAGGACGGTTCCTCTTTTACCGAGACACTTTTGTGTCTCCACTTATGTGTTGACCTCACATGCTCTTTGTGTCACCTCTTCACCTCCAACCTGCTGTGTCTCGTCCTCAAATGCTCTTTCTCAATTCACCTGTTGCACTTCTAACCTCTCACTAGACCAGACGCTCACTGAGACTATGTGTATGTCTTCTACTAAATAAATGTTTTAACCAAGAACCTCTACTAAAACCTTAATATAAAATGACCTGATATAAGTGTTTTGTAAGCATGTATTGCAATTCCTTCTATGTTCTAGTTTTCCCTCAGCATGTATCACCTAGACACTCTCACTAGATGAAGCTCAAAACCATTAATGAATCTGAACATCAACTCAAATAAGCACAGATATGCAATATGTATAAAATAGTTATAACTGCACCTGAAATACAAAGTTAACATCATCATAAACATCTTAAGGCCATCTTAAAGCTATCTGTTACATTGTTAAAGCAATGATCATACTGCAGATTATATTATGCTGGTATAATACTTTTTGTTCATCCCCACACTAGCAACGTCAAAACAGAACAATAAAATAAATACATGCACATCTATGCAAAACAAACAAATGAGCCAGTTACTGATCTGAAACATAGTTAACAATGTCCATGAAAAAAAAAATCAACAGCTCGCACACTACAAGTTTCCAACTTTACCAGTTGTTTTGCAAATGTTTCCAGCACTCGTGATCTTCGTCGGACAATAACACAAATCAACGCCATTGTAACATGACAAAAATGCATTGAAAAATTCAAAAAGGAAGAAAACTCCAGCGCTATCTTATTAAAAAAAATAGTTCCACATGTTTATTAAAGAGGGAAAAGAAAACTACTGTAATTTAATACAAACAACTGAAACATACAGGATAAAAGCCAGGTGAAAATCCAGGGAACAGACCTGAGAAACACAGATATGTGCACCGAAAACAGTATGCAGTACCATCATAGACAGCCATATAACAACTAGAAGTAGACATAGTAGAATACACAGAAAAAAAAGACATTGGTAAGGGAACACTAATAGAAATGATAAAGTAACAACTTTGATGACGTTTAATTAACTGTTTAATAACTGTGTCACCTGATGGTGACAGAAGATCTCCTGTTTGACTGATATACAACATTCACTAATGTTTTCTCTGGGCTACTCCATGAGACACGCTGGTTTTCTACTGAACATTACATGAGTCATATTGATATTTTCTATGAATTTGCATCTTCTGCACTGGTGTTAGATAGTACCTATTAGTTGTGTGTGTTTCTCTCCCTGTGATTATTATTATTACACACACACACACACACACACACACACACACACACACACACATGCAGTGTTGTAACCTTCTGTGACCATGAGAATAAAAGGCTGCAATAAAGGCTGTTTATTTATTTTATTTTAAGGTGGATAAGCTACCTGATTTCCCCACCAGTTTTTAATTTTTTTAAGGAGGTCTGGTTTGTCCGCCAGTTTTCAAGAAGGTTTAAGGATGGTTTCACCACCGAAAGGAGGTTTTTTTCTCCGCCACTGAGGACGTAAAGTGTTTGGTTTTTGCACCAGTATGTAAGGAGGATAGAGCTCTCACTGGTGACTCTGCTTTAAGGGAGATCATAGGCCTATTTTGTGTGTGAACAAGTGTGGGCCAGACGTGGTCTGTGTGCGGCTGAAAGTTGTCTTGTTAAGTGTAAATGCATTACTAGTCCCTAAGGACGCTAAGGACCCCAAAGCGCTTTACACATTTAGTCATCCACCCATTCACACACTGGTGATGGCTGGGGCGCACTGACAGAGGCGAGGCTGCTGGACACTGGCGCCACCGGGCCCTCTGACCACCACCAGTAGGCAATGGGTGAAGTGTCTTGTCCAAGGACTCAACAACCGAGACTGTCCAAGCTGGGGCTCGAACCGGCAACCTTCCGATTACAAGACGAACTCCCAACTCTTGAGCCACGATGGGGAATAAACTGAGTAAGTAGTAAGTATGCCTTGAAAGGGGATGGAAAACATTGCAAAGTATTCACCAGGCAGCACGTAATATGTAGATCATTGAAGGAAGAAAAGAAGTGAAATTGTGCGCAAAGCAGTGTAATGTGTCTGAAGTCACTGTGTGTGTGAACCACAGAGAGGTGTGAAAGTGTGTGGGTGAGAATAGTCTCCAACGGGGGAAGAGGTGATTCTGCAGGTCAGCTTCTACCCCAGTGGACAGAAAAGAAAGAAAATAGTTGTGCTGTTGATGAAAAAAAAGGAAGTGATAAATGAAGAGCTCAGCCTAAGGCAACTTCAATCTCACTTTCTGTTTTAAAGAAAGGAGAGTTCAAAAACCAGAGAGAGAGATGTGTGTTGTTTTAGGCGTCTCTCTATTGTGAAAACAGGGTTAGCAGAGGCGAGGGTGCCGGGTTAGCCTCGCCACTGCCTCTGCGAGGCTAACCCGGCCTAGCAGAGGGTGTGACTTGCAGGTGAAAAGCAGACCAGGATCAAATTTCCACATGCAGCAGTTGGACGACAATTATAGGTTAACATCATTAGAAACACCCAGGCCGAGTCTTGGCTGAATTGTGTTTACAGGTTAACTCCTATGTGTTTCTCACCCCGAGAAAGCAAGCTCCACGGAAGCTAACCTCTGCCTGAAGACAAGGAGTGCAGTTCTAGAACAATGAGATGGATATCAAGAGCTCACAGCAGGTCAAGAGACAGCAGTATCCTGAGCAGAGAGGTCCAGCAGCGCTTTGGGCAAACGGCATCAGAGAGAAAGAAAACCCATCACCTGACTGGATGGACATGTGTTTCCAGCAAGCTACAACTTCACTGTGTGAAGATGACTTTTGAGGAGACTGTCTGAGTGACATTTGCCACTTTTGGAGTGAAATGCCAAGATGAGACAGTGGAAAACACAGGCCAAAGCTGAAGAGAACTGACTGCCATTGGACTGCAGAGTGGGAGAGGAGAACAGAGTGGAAGAAGCAGGTGAGTGTACAGAGGAATGCTGTTGTTTAGTGTGGGAAATCAAAATTTGGGTTAGCAAACCTGTGAAAAAGGAAAATAACTGCTTTAAGTGGGAACATTTGAGGAGTCTGAAGCACTACAAAATGAAAAAGGTACACAAAAAAAACACAAACGGAAAATGTATTAATCCTACTAACCCTACATACACATACAATGAAACTCATGAAGACCAGACAGCATCTTAAGCATGTGATTCTGTTTGTCATCTTATCCAAGTCACTTAGATGAGAAGTGATACATAGACTAGTGGACTAATATTATGGGAGGACAGATGATTGCATCAAAGCTGGGGGAAAACAGAATGCTGATGAGGGGTCTTGAAAGAGTGAGCTGGGCGAGCTAATAGGTTGTTGAGTTTCTGAGGTGTGTGAAGAAGTTTTAACATGGCACACATCTGATTACATGAGAAGAAACTTATTATGTGAAAAGACATCAGGGTTATGTTGTATGTTGTGTGTCGCAAGGTGTGTGGCTGATGGATGAATGCTTGAGATTAATCTGGCCGATGATTTGTCTTTTGTTACAAATTTGAACCTGCCAATTAGGTTTGGTATGATTTACCCTCCTGGGACGAAGAGCATATGTCATGACTTAACAAGGCTTTTCTTTTCTTTTCTCCTTTTTATTTTGTTACAACTTGCCTAATAAATCTGCACTCCCTGTATGTGCTGCGGCACAGTGGTTGGAAACACTGATTTAGAGTTCAAGGAGATGTTAGTGACATCAGAGCCGTACGTATTAGCAGGTACACGTCCCTCACTCGTCCTCAAAAGCAGATGCAACAGATGTTCCTGCCTTGGTTTGAAGACACCTGCATGCATACTTAGAAAATCCATCTGTACATGTCAGTAAGTGTCTCACATTATCATTACTAATGTGTCTGTCATCACTATAACTGCATGTGTACAATGTGGAAATTGATGTTATGTAACGATGATACAAAAACAATATCAGAACATAATTTGATTCAGCAAATCCTATTTATTAACAACTATTAGTGTAAATAAAACATTCTGTCATCTTTTAATAGCAAAACACATTAAAGCAGACGTGTGTCCAAACCTCCTCCACTAACACATCCGTTTCTATGGTGCTGTCATCAGCTCGAGGCACAGCTGCACCCTTACTAACTCCATCAGGCACATTTAAGTCACTACAATCTTTTCATAATCCCCCATCGTTCAAGAGTCAGGTATCTCTGAAGGTTTCCAGAGTACTTTTTCACACACATCCAAGTCATGTAGTTGCAGTACCTCGACCGCAGCATTGTCCAACTCATTCTGAGTCGCTTGTCTGATGGATCCTGTGTTCTGCTGTTTTAACCAGTCCAGCTGGTGCTGGAGGACCGAACACTGGTGATGGACTGCACTGTGCTGAGACAGATTTTGTGTTATAGGCTTCATGTTATGGACGCACAGTGTGAGCACTCAGGTCGCATCAGAGCATCGGGCCGTATAGTGTGAGACCTGCATCGTGACCTACAAACTTCTAACCCCTGTGATTCAGTCATACAGACTGATGACAGATTTCAAACATGCTGAATATGAAGAGTAGTATCATTTAAACTCACATGATTATCAGCCATAAGAACAAATTCAGATTTATATTGATGTAAGGTATATAAATGTAAGTACAGTTTGAATCACTGCAATATTATTTTCACACATCAATGGACCACTGAACTTCTCAGCTTCTAAAATGTAAAGCCTCATTTAGAAACTACACAAGTACATATAATGGTCAGGGATCAACATGAACCTGTCTTCTCTATTTGACTTTAATCAACTCTGCAGTGGCTTCAAACCCAAGACCAAGTCCAGCATAGAGCGGCTGAGTGAATGTGGTCTGGACTCTGTGGAGGAGAGTCATGGTTTCAGAGACGCTGTAGAAAGACAGAATACCTGCTCTGTGATCCAGGTACACTCCTACTCTGGAGGACCGAGGACCTGAGAGGACAGTTTGGACATCGTTGTGAAAAAATGTAAAACTTCCTAGATACCAATATAATGCCCAAGATTTGTTATTGTATCCAAATAAACATTCATAGCCCCCCCCTGCTCTGCTGATATTCTTGTATGCGACTGCTACACCAACTCCTCCCCCTCTCCACTCCACCTCCCAGTAACAACGTCCAGTCAGACTCTCTCTACTCAGGACCTGAAACCATGCAGTGAATCTGTCTGGATGATCAGAATAAGACTGTTGTTGTTTCATAGATGTTACTTTTCTGTTCCCTTCAGATAATAACAGACGTCTGTATGCTGTGTTTGGATCCAGTGTGATTTCATGTGAATGTTTTAAGAATCCAGCTCTGGTCTTTGGCTCTGCTGGTGACAGTAAAACATCCACTTCAGTGACTGTCAGTGAGATGTTTGTCCATTCCTCTCTCAGAATGTCCTGTAGTTTATCTCTGGTCTCTGACACAGCTGCTGTCACATCCTCAAAGTAGCTCAGAGGACGAATATTGATGCTGGATGAGTGTGTAGACTCACTGAGTGCTGACAGTGAGGGGTAGTTGTGTAGAAACTGGTTGTGATCCTCTGTGTGTGAGAGCTGCTCCAGCTCGCCGTCTTTCCTCTTCAGCTCAGCGATCTCCTGCTCCAGCTTCTCCTGAAGCTCTTTGACTCGACTCACTTCAGTTTCCTGCTGGGATCTGACCTGCTGCTTCACATCAGAGCTTCTTTTCTGGAGGAGACGGATCAGCTCAGTGAACATCTTCTCACTGTCCTCCACTGCTTTATCAGCAGAGCCATTGATGGCCTCCACCTCCTGTTGAAGCAGCTTCACATCTTTCTCTCGCTCCTGGATTCTCTGCTGGATGTTTAGTCGTCTCACCTCGAGCTCCTTCTGCTTCTCAGTCCTTTCTGCTGCAGCTGGGACTGTTTCATGGCCTTTATGTTCATCCATCGTGCAGAGATAACAGATACTCTGCTGATCAGTACGACAGAAAATCTTCATCACCTCATCATGACGAGAGCAGATGTTCTCCTGGAGCTTCTTGGAGGGGGCCACCAGCTTGTGTTTCTTTAATGGAGCTGCATCATAGTGAGGTTGGAGGTGTTTCTCACAGTAAGAGGCCAGACAGACTAAACAGGACTTGATGGCTTTCAGCTTCCTCCCAGTGCAGACATCACAGGCCACATCTTCAGGTCCAGCATAGCAGTGATCAGCTGGAGCAGCTTGGAGTCCAGTCTTCTTCAGCTGCTCCACTAAAGCTGCTAACATGATGTTTTTCTCCAGGACAGGCCTCGGTATGAAAGTCTTCCTACACTGAGGGCAGCTGTGGATTCCCTTCCTGTCCTCTTCATCCCAGAAACTTTTAATACAGTTCCTGCAGTAGCTGTGTCCACAGGCTGTAGTCACCGGATCCTTCAGGAAATCCAAGCAGATGGAACAAGAAATTGTTTCACTCTCCAGCTGAACTCCTTTCTGCGCCATTTCTCCTCTCAGTGTCAGTGACTGTGTGAGTTTCTCTTCCTTATAACTGAAACTAGTCTGAGCTCTGATCTCAACAACATGTTTCTGCAGTGAATGGAGCCTTTCAGCTCTTACACGTCACCACATGTTGGTTACACCCATCTTCAAAGTGCAGATCTGAAGGGGAGGGAACGAGGAAACACGTGGACAGAGAGGAGGTGCTGTGTTTAAGAGCAGGAAGAAGAGGGAGGTTATCAGGCTGTGCTTCACTCCAGGAAGAGGAGCAGTTAGAGAGTGAAACTGTGTGTTTAACCCTTTTTATTTACTGCTTCTTCTATATAAATAATTTTTAAAAATCCAGCTTTAATGAACACTGGACAGAAATGTCTCAGGTAACAATAACCGTCAGAACAGCAGAGGCTGCTGACCTAATCAAAGCATATGTGGAGAGCAGGGTTAGGTTAGCAGACATATGCTGGTTGCTTTTATTTATTTATTTATTGCTTTTATAGGCAGTAATCGATGTTGCTGTAACAGGATGAGAACTAGATAAATGCCACTGCATTGCTTTGAACAGTCAGCAGAGTCTGCACATATAATTACAGATATTCCTGCAAAAAGTTAATTACTCAAAAGAATCTTGCATTTTAGTTTTGCATTTATAACAGCTGCTGCAACAGAAATAACCATGTTCTTTACATTAAAATAGCAACAAACCTTTCTGGAACAACTTTCAAGGTTCATGGCGAAGACAAAGATCTAATGACATGAAGACTCCAGTGAAACTTAAAGTATTAGGAACCAGTTTTAATGCGTGACCAACACATTTCCCCCTGTGGCCTTCACCAGGGTCATTGCTAAATACCCTTGTGATTGTGAAAAGACTACTGGTCAAGTCAAAAAGGAGTGTATGGTAAAATGACCAATGACCATGTGACAAGATCAAGCAAGCATTTTTCTGATGTGTTCACCGCTCAATGGTTTGTTGTCATATTGAACAAAATATTAGGTTCTCTTTGTATATTACACTCAGGCATCAGGAAAGAGTGGTAACTAG
This sequence comes from Astatotilapia calliptera, assembly GCF_964374335.1. Lineage (NCBI taxonomy): Eukaryota > Metazoa > Chordata > Actinopteri > Cichliformes > Cichlidae > Astatotilapia > Astatotilapia calliptera. The sequence continues at coordinate 58,645,941 of NC_137424.1, forward strand.
TTCATAGTTTTTAGCTAATGACATGTCAATCACAAGACATTGCTCAGAAAACGTGCAGATTCTCAGCTAGATCCACCTTCCACTCTTTACTTACAGTTTCACAACAGCAAACAAACACACAAATAAGTTGAAGTAATTGTTTCCTGTATGACTTCACTGGTCTCGCATCAGTAAGGACTTTTGCTCCTTGTTGCTTGAGTTCATTGAGGTGGTGAGCATACATTTATCCCCAGACATGTCCATGTACACAAACATTAAACAACTTCTTTCTGACTTGTTTCACACTTTTGCACCACTTCAGAGGAATCCCCTTAACCTCAAATCACTGTTTTCTTAAGGTATGACTTACCTTCACAGCTGTGTGGATTACGCATCATGTCACAGAAGGTCCACAAGCATAGATGCACGTGTGTGTTCATGTCTGTAAGCTATTATTGTTTCATCTCACTGAAAGCACAAATGCCATCCTCTCTCTCTCTATTTTTATATGAGGATGGGGTGGACAAAATAACAGGAACACCTCACAACAGTGATGGCGCTGAGTTGCAAAGCTGCCTGAGCTGCATTAGAGACTGCGCTGGTGTTATTCACCTATAACGTGCTACAGTTCGTGCTTCCCTGTGTGTGTCGCTTACAAGAAGGTCAACAAACACACCGCAGTGCTGCAGGCAGAACATACATAATCAATCAGCCCTCAGTGCAAGCTACAAAAATAAAATATGGGACACACACACACACACACACACACACACACACACACACACACACACACACACACACACACACACACACACAGCAGCCTGCTCTGATATCTATAGCTTCCTATTAAAAGAGAATGTGAATATGAAAACAAGACTGTGTGTGTGTGTGTGTGTGTGTGTGTGTGTGTGTGTGTGTGTGTGTGTGTGTGTGTGTGTGTGTGTGTGTGTGTGTGTGTGTGAGGGATTAAAACACCTAATAAAGTCAGGGAAAAGCTCTCAGCCTGACTCGCAGACGGTAAAATTCAAAACATCCGGCTGGGACTCATTAAACTGTGAGGGTTTGTAGGAAATGCAGCGCATGCGCGCACACACACACACACACGCACACACACGCACACACACACACACACACACACACACACACACACACACACACACACACACAGTCTTGTTTTCATATCCTTCCCTAGATGTTTATCCTAACACTAGCCCAGTGCTTCCCAAAAACGGTGCCGTGGCACACAGGTGTGCCGTAGAAGATTATCTGGTTTCACCTGATTAGTACTCCAAGTGACCGCAGTGAGTAACGGGCAGAACAATTACATTCTCTTCCACTAGAGGGCGGTACAACCACCTGTTCTAATTAAGTTGGTTGTCAAACAGAAGAAGATATTACATAATAGTCATGCTGTCAGAACACAGCTCGTAATAGCAATAGATAAATATTTGAAGAGAAAAAGCAGTCAGTCTGGGTCCTGGAGAAAATTCCAGCCCACATGAAGGCCGTCATGAGTGATGGTCAGAAGAAAGCAAAAAGGTATACTGGGACAAACTGAGCCTATTTTACTAAGATAAATGATCAAAATGCTTTTTGAGACATTTTTGTTTGGTGGTGTGCTGTTTGATTTTTCTAATGTGAAATATGTGCCGTGGCTCCAAAAGGTTGGGAAACACTGGTCTAACCTATTTTCTGTGCCCATAAGGGCTGTTGGTCCCCACAAGTATGGTAAACTTCCAATTCTTGGTCCCCACACAGGTATGTAAACATGGTACACACACACACACTTTTTCCTAGGGGTACATGTGTGTGCATTTAGCCGTATTACTATTTTAGTGGGGACGTTTCTATGTTGTCACCCTTTGGGGACAGAAAAACAGGCCCCTGTAATATAAATCATTAAATCATAGGATGGAGCCTGAGTTTAACTCTGTCTTTTAGTAGATCTCCAACTTTAATTTGTCATGTAAATATCACAGAATTCAGTCTTAAGGAGATTAATTAGTTGCTTTAATTATCTGGATACAAATTATAGCACTATGTTGGGCTGGTGTTCTGACTCCAGAGTGGATAAGCAGAAGATGGATAGATGACTTCTTCAGTCTCAGCTGAAGCCTCCACGGCTTTTCATTTGCTTTCTTTTATTTACCTTTTCCTTACTTTGCATCCTATTCTGTTTTATAACCTCTTTGTCCTTATTTACTTTATTTTTCTTCTTTCCTCTTTTGTTTCTTTTTATCCTTCACATTAATGTACTTTTGTTTCTTCATCTTATTCCACTTTCCTTTGTCTTCGGTGTTTCCATCATTCCTGCTTCCACCTTCATTTACTTAGCTTGTCTTCATGTGTTTTTCTCTTTGCTTTATTTCCTTCCTCACTTGTCCTTCCCTATATTTCATTTGTTTCTCCTCTTTGAATTGTTTTTCTTTCCTTCATCTTTCTTTTGTATCCTAATCAATGTTTTCATTCCTTCCATTTCTGCCTCTTCTGTTTCCTCTTCCCCTCTGCCACTTTCCTCCCTTCGTCTTTTCTTCTTTCCCATCTTTGGTCTTTCTGGTTCATTTTTTTCACTCTTCAGCTGGTTTTGCTCTCTTTGTTTGGGATTTTGCAGTCGTCTGCCTGTTGTTGTGTCAGCTGGCGGTACGTTATCAGGCTACTACAAACACACATCAAACTCTACACACACTTTCACGCTGCACCTTTCATTTCCAGCAGGTTGTAAAAATAGAAAGCCCATAAAATCTGACTCTTTCATGTCGGAGCATTAGGCAGGAAGAAAACCATCCACATGTGCAGAGCACTGATGAGCAGCAGCACGGACCTGCTGCACAGCTTAGATTTAATTCATTAGTTTTATCAATGAAGCTCAGAGAAAAGGAAAAAAAACACCTACATGCTTCAGTTTTCCTCGTACGGGGTGTTGCAGCCAGTTCTGGTTGCATAATATTATCTGCTCTCCTACAAACTCCCACATACTGAAGCAGAAAGCTCGGTGCGAGGCTCAGACAGGAGATGTGTGGGAAGACAGAGATTCAAAGTCAGAGTTCGTCTCATCCTGGTTGAGAATAAATAAGCTTCCTTTAAACGGATTCTGAGTGTAGTAGAGTCTACTCCAAGACGCTGCTAAAATAAACTCGACTCATTAAAGTCTGGGTTTCCGCTGCTTTAATGAAGCGCAGTTTCTACATTCCTCCACGGAGATCAGATTCAGTCTCGTACCAGTGAAGTTGGTCCGAAAAACCTCAAGCTGACGTTAGAGCTCGCTACATTACCAAGTTCAACGTGGCTTTACGTTCACTTCCATCTGTCAGTCTCTTCTCCTTCCTTTCTCATATTTTTCCTTTTACTCTCTTCTTTCATCTTTTCCTTCCTCCTTTTTCCCTCCTCTTCCATTTTTCCTTCCTTTTCCCTCTCCCATTTTTTCCCTTCCTACCTTCCTCCATCCCTCCTCTCCCATCTTTTCCTTCCTCCTTTCCTTCTCTCCCTCCTCTCCTTGTCCCCCTTCTAGCCCGTTTCTTTTCCTCTTGTTGAATATGAGCGTTTGCAGTAAACAAACATTAAAATGACCAAGGAAGGAAGGAAGAGAACGATGTGTGCTTGTCAGCATTCAGCTCACCTGTAAATTTCAAGTGACGACTTCATTGAGGTCGTATGAGCCATTCTTTTACTTTGGTAAACCAGAGTTTACCTCAAAGCAGCTCTGTGTACACGGCATTTGGCCGTCTTTGTGAGGACATTCATCAACATCAGTGGGTTTCCCCGTGTATTTAGGAAGTACTACTAAGTGCTTAACTAAAACTCTGACCACAGCCTCATTTAAAGTGGTTTTTGTTTTTGTTTTGTTTTTAATTATTTGGTTTCAGTGGCAGACACCTTCAGCTCACTCATGTTTGGACATTTGGTGCTCTCCTCTTTATGATCAGCTGCAGGTGAAACGTTTAGAGGACATCTGTAAATTGCAGACACATAACCTGCAGTGTTAATACAACACAGGTGTGCATCAAGAGTGAAATCCAACTACCATAAAACTGAGTTACAAATTCTTCTGGGTCACTTTGGTTTGAGTTTTTCATAATAAAAGTCAAAGGAGCTGTAAGAAAAGCAGCAGAAAACTCCCATCACATTTCAAAAGCAATGTTTAAAACACAAAAGACAAGCAGTCAGCACTTTATAAAACTCTTCTTTATTGATTCAGAGTCATCCCTCCATCCACGACAATATTTTCTCTGCTGTGTTCTTATAAAAAGCTGAATATGTACATCCTCTTGTATTTACATTATTTTACATGATTACATCGTCAGAGAGCCTCACACCTGCAAAAAGGTCAACTCTCCTGCCTGAAACGTATCACCTGTTGTCAGGGGAAATGAACAATAGAGCAACTTGCTCGTGGGTTGTTGCCTGGCAACAGCAGCTTATCGGATTAATATCGGTAAAGAGGAATTGTTTTTAATTATTTATCTTATTTTTCTAAATATTTCACAAGCTTAGAAAAACATGCGGAGTGACCCCATGTGCTGCGGCAGTGGGTGGGGAAAAACACAAATTAAAAAAGTAATGGAACATATAATGTAGTGCAATGCAAGTTTCTAATGTGAAGTCGTGACGAAAGTACAAACTAATAACAATAAAGTCGATGCACGTCAAAGAGTTTTTGTGCACTTTACATAAACACACAGTCTGAGGAAAGTTTAACAACAAAAACTGTAGCTAACACTAGGCTGCTAAACATCTCCTCATCAATCAGCTTAGTCCTGCACAAGAAGGTGAGAGGGAAAAATGATACAAAATACAGGGTGGAAAAATGTCCTAAAAAATATACACAAACCACTGATCAGACTTAATGCTGATTATCTGATAAATCATAGAAAGACATCAAAAGGTGGCTGGAAAACATAATGTGGAGAGCAGACTCAGAGCATAAATGTGGCTCTTTAAAACCTGCTTTGCTTCTCTAATGAGAAACAAAACAGGTTTTATTTTATGTCTGTAATATGACTTAAAGTAAAAGCACATAATTACTTAGGTATAAAAATATTTTATCCATGGAGGCAGAAAATGTTCACCGAGGTCATGTGAAGTGTTCAAGGGTCGTTTTCACTTTTCTCTTCTTTATTTTAAAAACTGTGTTAATGCTAATGTTAGCAGCTATGTGTAAAGGCAGGAGAGGCCCCAGTCATTCAGGTCTTAGAGAGTGGTGTGCGATTCCGTGGCAACTACTGGTCGCTATGGAAAAATGTGTATTCCCAGACTCGTTGGAGAGTAGTTTCTAGCAACTGCCTGTAGTTTGCAAGGAAGGCGTCGCCTTGTCTGCAAACATCAGCAACTATGCAGCTGTTAAACTGAAAAGCACAACACAAACTGGAAACAGAGATAGTTCACCTTCGAAATAAAAGTTGAACCTTTTGAAATGTACGTAGTAAGAAGCAAATTTTCTGTTTTGTGTTGGGGAGCAGTTGGCTAGTGTTTGCAGACAAGTTGGCAACTTCCAAGCGAACTACGGGTGACCACAACAATTTGCTAGCAACACAGTCACAAGGTGGTGCAGCTCAGCCTTCGTGATCAATTTCACAACAGGTAAGTGGTTCATAACCTCTGCACAGCTGAATGAATGACAGGTGTGCAGAAGGAAGAAAAATGATACATATAATAAAATAGTACCTAGCAGCAGTCAGCAATCACTTAGCAACCAGTCAGGGGAATATGCAATTTCCCCTAGCAACCAGAGGTTTCCATAGTATCAACAACTGCTCTCTAAGCCTGCGTGACCGAAGCCTAAGCTTTTAAAACATTCAAGACTCTCTCATTAATACTGAGCAGAAAAAAGGCCTCTCTCACACACAGAATGAGTTTAACAGCAACAATAACTCCGTACTTACAAAAGCTCGTGTGTGCAGCCCCCACCCCCTCCAGCCCTGACGGCGAGTAAATAACCACAACCCTGAAACTGAAGGCGCTAAATGGAAGTCAGCCACCTTTTGAACTGTTAACTCCTGTGCTTTCCCCACTTTAATACTTCAGTGTCTCAACAGAAACAGGCTAATGCCAGAGCTGAGCAGCAGCCGGTGCCACCCCTTTGAAAATGTTTAGGTTTTTGGCAGAAAGTTGTTGCACTACAAGTAAAACTGCGGCATAAATCATTTGGACATGTGCGTCTGCGAGTGATTTAGCGTGCAGTAAACCAGAGTAATCGCCTTTCTCTCTTTAAAAATAATGTTTCTGTAAAGCTTGACAAAGTTTCCAGTGTTACAACCATTGCAGATGTGAGGCTCTGCCTGTGGCCAACATGTTTCGAGGGTTTAGTCTTCCCTCTTTTTAATGATGGGAAAAGAAGCTTTAATTCCCGAATTTCACTGTTTCCAACGAATCCCAAGCACCAAGCATGTAACTCTGCCGCAGGATCAAAACACGCTGTTTAGAGGCAACAGAGATGAAGAATTTGGCTCAGCTGCTGAGAATAAATGTGAAACAATGTGATGGTTTAAAAAAAATACTGACTAAATGTGAGGTTTGGTTTATATGCTGTGACATCGCTCATCGCTGTTGCCTCTAAAAGTTGCCCGTGTCTCTCCAGCTGCCAAGATTTGGTACATTTGCATTGGTTAAACAGCATCTTTGACCTCCTTGTTGGTTCAGCAGCAAAACAAACAAACAAACAAACAAACAAAAAATTGTTTGCCCTCGTTCTTCCTCTCATTGGATACATTCAAGAAATCCAACACTTCTCTTACAAGCCGTCCTCTCTGGGCCATTTTGATTGAAATAAATGCACTTGTTTGTCCATTTACATCCATGTTTTTTGTCCTTGTGGATTTATCAGTCACACTGTTTGAATTATCCACACTGGGTTCATCCACCCGCCTCTGCCAGCCAATCAGAGACGAGCTGTAACATTCACATCTATCAGTTTGACTGACGAGAAGAGTCGGATCCAGTCAGGACTTTGGTCAAAAAAGTCAAAGTGTGATGAGTTTCTGTTACTTTTCTTTAAAAAAAATGAAATAAAATAGCCGACCCCCAAATCCTTTAAAAAAAAAAAAAAAAATCTGGGCTTTAACCGCGTTTGATGATGTCACTTCCTCCTCAGTCCGTCTCTTTCTTCTTTTCGTCCAGGTCAAAGTCCAGCACGAGAAGTTTGGTCTCCTCAGTGCCGTTTCTGCTGCCGGCGGCGCACACCAGGCGAGTGTCGGACGCTCTGATTCGCCACACGACTCCACCTGGATCAAAGACGTGATTGGTTTAGCCACAGACATGTGATAACAGGTGAGGACATAAATAAAGTTCAGGTACGTATATCTTTTCTTAATATTTAATAACAGAGTGAATACTGCATCTACCTGCACCATTACAGTTCATTTAGCGTCTTTTCTACTGAAATGTGAATGTATTTAATCTGTTTGTTAGTTCCACATTAAAATGTTGACACTACAAAAAACCACATAATATATAATTGAGTCAGTTACTAAAAATATCTTCTTTGTATCATTTTATATGATGATGAAGTTGAGAATTTATTCATTTTTAATTTGTATATTTTTTGGACTGGGAAACACCGGTTGCTATAGAAACGTGTACTTTCTGACAAGATTGGGTGAAACTGGTTCCAAAGAGGTATATGAGCTACACCGAACACCACACTGTGACTGATTTAGTTGCTAGCAGACCGCCACGGTAACCTGTAATCTGCATGGAAGGCAAACCACTCACCAATCACGAGTGAAATTGTGAAAAGTGCAGTGCGAATGGGATACAGGCTGCTTGCTTACAAATTAAACGTTGTGCTGTCATGCACGTTTCCAGCTGTGCAGGATGGAAAAAGTGACTGACTGCCTTCAAAGTGAAAGAAACCCCTGTGTTTGCAGTTTGTGCATTTTCAAACTTTCACTACAATTCAGTGAATGGCAATCACAGCAGCCTTCTAGCAAAAAACAAACAAACAGAAAAGCAAGCACCACATACCTCTTTGCAAATGAATTGACTCAGTAACAGCCAGAAAAATACATTTTTCCCTAGCGACCTAAGGTGGCGCGAACTCCTCACCTGATCCTCGGCTCTGCAGCGCCACCACGTCCCGCAGCCAAGCTCCGGTCCGCAGGTCCCACAGTTTGACCGTCCCATCGTCAGAGCTGGACAGGACCAAGCCACGACAGAACTGCAGGCACGTCACCGCCGACTGGTGCTTGTTGGGACCTGAAAAGTACGCATCATTACACCGTGACCCTTGACCTCAACCAGTTGTCTCTACATGAGCAGCCTTTCTTCTCAGCGGTATCACTTTATGCATCCTTTCTTATATGAGCGTCAGCATGTGCATCTTCATATAACACCTGATTTCACTGAGTTGTAAATTCTCATATTGAATCATTTCCTCCTTCTTTGGCTCTAAAATATTTGCTGCTTAAAATATTTACTGCTGGACAGATTTCCAAAAAGAAAAAAAGAGAGAAATTACATGGACATTTACAGTCCCAGAAAATAAAGTTCAATACCACTGGCAGCGAGTCCAATTTTTCATCCAGTCACCAAAAACCCTTGAAACCACTCACATTCCCTTTACCTGTACTTTCTGGCTAAATCCATGTGGCTCGAATTGCCCGCACATGTGAGCTGAACAGATGAAAAGCAAACGCTGTGAAATCCACAACCATAAAAGACTAAACAGGCCGTCACAGACTTTGCATGAAAGTATCCTCAGAACTCGTAGCAACAAACACCCTGTGGTTTGTTTTATTTCTCACGAGTCTGACCACAGATCAGGTTCACTTTCTGCCTCAGACCTTAACATGATTATTCACTTCATCTCAGAGCCTTTACAATGCCCCCTGTTTCCTCACTTCCTCCCAGCGGGTTGCGGACTTTTGAGTCAGCCTGTTTTATTGCCGAGTCAGCGATCTGGCGCAGAAGTTCCACGGCGACCCTCACCTTCAAGCTGCTCTCATTGTTTAATCGGACAGATTCCCTCTAAGGGACGTTACCAGCTTCTCACCTTGCAGCGTGTGGAGACACTGTCCTGTCCGGATGTCCCACACTCGCACCGTGGAGTCGGCATTCCCGGAAACCAGGATGTTGTCTCGAAGCTCCATGCCGCTGGTCAGCGATTGGTGGCCCGTCAGCGTGTGGACACACCCACCTGAACAAGAGACACTCGTTTAGCTTAGACTGACACCCATGCGTTTCATTTTTATATGATTACAGCAGGTTACCACCAACAGGGGGCGCACTGAGCATCACTGTATTTATTCTGTTTAAATTAGATAAAAGTGAAAAGAGGCGATTGCAGCAGCTTTCTGCATTATTTGCCACAAACCATTAAAAATCAACCATATTTGTTTTTTTTCTTCATTTATCACAGAGAAAGAGGCGGCCGTGTTTCAGTTATGTTCCTGTGCGTTATATGTAAAGCAAAATAAATCTATAGTAATAATGATAAACACAGCCCGTCATCCAGAGTTACTGCCCCCTAGTGTCTGAATACAGAAATAAACTCATTAAATAACTCCAGGTTCACAGTGAGAAAACAGAGTCCGTGAGGTCTACCTGTCTCTGGGTCCCACACTTTGATTGAAGTGTCCAACGAGCCGCTCACCACGAACACGCCGTCAAACTGCAGAGAGGGGTGGGAGAGGTGGAGTCAAAACCAAAACAAGGAGCTCAAAGATGCTAAACCGCCTCATGTAGAGCTCTGTGTGTGTGTTTACCTGCAGCGAGTACACTCTGTTGGTGTGTCCCTGCAGCGTGTGCAGGCACACCTCTGTCTCGGGGTCCCACACCTTCACCATGTAGTCGTAGCCGCCCGACACCACGCGGCGCCCGTCGTACTGAACGCAGCGCACCGCCGCCAAGTGGCCAGTCAGGACGTGCTCACAGCGGCCAGTCGACACGTCCCACACGCGCAGCGTGGTGTCCCGAGAGCCCGACACCACCCTGAGAAAAAGAGAGAGAGAGAGGCATTACATCGCTGCAGTGACAGCCAATCAGGTCAAGGTGAACCAGAGGTGTGTGTTTGTGTCTCTGTTAAAGCTGCGCTGACCCAGTTCTATGAGTTCATGTGTAACATTAATTTGTGTGTGTGTGTGTGTGTGTGTGTGTGTGTGTGTGTGTGTGTGTGTGTGTGTGTGTGTGTGTGTGTGTGTGAGTCTGTTACCGGTTGCCGTTGAGATGCATGCAGCGCACGGTGGACGTGTGTCCGTAAAGCGTGTGCACGCACTCGCCGCTTTCAGCGTCCCACACGCGCAGCGTCCGGTCTGTGGAGCCGCTGATCACCGTGGTAGCCGCCATCTGACTGCACCACACCCCACCGGTGTGACCCGTCAACGTCCGCAGACACTGAGGGAGAACAAAAGAAGGATACATGATGATCAAACAGTGTTATGATTGAATTTAAACTTTGCTTTTAATTTAAATGATAAAACGCATGAAAACATTCAGACATGAATGCGACATGAAGACCAGTGATTACAGATAAAGTTGCATTTTTACTGCACTTTAAGATCAAATATTAGAGTTTGCATTTGGAACAGTCGAGGTCGAAGAAAAGCCAACACGTTCTTCCTCATTCACTAAAGATAAAGGAATAAAGAAATAACCTGGTGCTCTTATCTGGGCCAATGAAAGCTGTTATTCTGGGTTTTTCCTGCTTGGATTAAATTAATTAAACGCAATCAAAGCCTGCAGTTTGCACAAACACAGCGAACATTAAACGTCTCTCTCATTGTTTGCGAACGCGTGTGAGTCAATATTTATTCCACTTTCATGGACAGCCTTGAGAGACAAACGCAGTTTCACCTTGAGGGTGTTGTAGCGATAGTTGCCATGGTAACAGTGGCAAAACTTTGCCTTTGCAACTGTTGCGGACACGGAGGAAGACACTGCGGGCGTCGACACGAGCGCTCGCTGTTACTACACGACTGTCAGTGGCTCGTACGCGGCGGCGCACACGCCTCATCACCCCCGCAGAGTAAAACATCGTGAGGGTGTGTGTGTTTTTCTTTCGGCAGGGAACAAAATGACTTCACACACACAGGCAGGTCTAGGCGGATGAGCGAGCAGGTGTGGCGGATTAAAGAATGTTTAACCGAAACCAGATGAACGACCTGAGTCTGCGATCTCTCACCACATACTGAGTCCTGCGAGTGTTACTGTGGTTTATATAGTACACTCAAGGTATCCCACAATGCCTCACTGTGAGTAATGTACAACCAAGGGTCACTATCCTCGCATTGTATCCCATCATGCATTGTTGCTGGAGTAAGAGGCGCCGGTTGGTTTACAGGACAGAATTTCATGAATGACAGGAATTCTTCAAACCCTGAACGCAAACACACACTGGAGCTTCATCAGAGTGTGTGATTGTGTTCCTGTTATGACACGGGTCAGCAGAGATGAGCTTCCTCTGAAGGGTGACCGGTCTCTCCCTTAGAGGCGGGGTAGAGACTCGTGAAACGAGACATGGTAAACGGCACCTCACGACAGAGTTAATGTCAAACTGTGGCTCTACCGCCTGAGCCACATGTAGAGCAGCTCATGTGTGAATGTCAGACACAAAGCACTCTGGCGTAGAGAAAAACGCCTGTTGCATGGAGAGCTTTGAGCGCTGCATAAGAACCAGACCATTTATCATTTTCCAAAATGACGTCACATGTGCTGTCGTGAGCCGCCGCAGTCCTGCGTGTCTCACATTTTACAACTTTGTGTGTTTTGATGCTGCAGCTCGGTTAAAGACGTGAGTGCACCATCGTGTGGGTTTAACTGCAGTTTTAACAATGCACCAGCAGCTCACACATTACACAGACGGACATGCGGCAACAGTGTGAAAAAGATGAAACTTTGTGGAAACTGCTCAAATTCTCATGATGTGGAGGTTTGTCTGAGTGGCGACGCCCGTCGGTCTGCAGAATGCTGCTGCGGCTAACAGCAGTGATAAATGGATGTGACCGTGTGACGTCACCGTGCCATGCAGTGTCCCACGCAGCGGGTTTGCTGAGGCTTAACTCTTTCCACCTTTGATGCTTACAAGGATTTAGTTTGTTTCTCTTTTCTGAACTGAGTAGTTTCTGTCATACTTCATAACAACAGGTGAGCGTGGTCGCTGCCTACACAGCTGTCCTCGGAAAAAAAAACAGAACCTGTTCGTCCGTGTAGATTCTTGGTCATAAGGTCACAGTAGTCTAACGAGCTTAAAAAGAAGACGACAGGACTTCTGGAAGTTTTTCAAATTCATGTACAGGTGACAGAAGTCATCATTAAGGGTACAAGGGAGTTGGTCTAATACCATCTTAAGGGGAAAAGAGTTGAGGAGCTCGGTTACTCAAGGGCGTCCTCCACACTGACAGGAACCCTGAGGTGGTTCAGGATGGGGTGTGGATGCCTCCTGGGCACCTCGTTAGGAGGACACAAGCTCTCAGCTGGCTTGGGAACACAGCGTCACCAGAGCAAAGAGGACGGAGGAGGTGAAGGTGAAGGAATCACAACAGTCTGCTGGTGTTTTAAGCCCGAAGCATGTTCAGGATTGTTCTTCTGGTATTACTCTCCTTTTCTTAAAGTGGACTTTCCTTATTAAACAAGATGAGCAAACAGTAAAAACACTGAAACCAGGAAATCAAGAGCACAAGATTGAAGCAAACTGGTATTACATGAGCCCGGCCTTAGCTTAACTTCAGCTGAAATCTCTTCAGCACAATCTAAGATGTCTTTGGCATCCTGCTCATGGTTACTTTTGGAGGGTTTTAAACTATTTTAGAAGGACCTGCAGGGACCCATAAAACTGTTATTTGGTGTAAAACAACGTCCTCTTGCAGAACATTTTGCAGAGTTAAATTAAGATGATCAGTTGCAGCACGGACGTGCACTTGCAATCAGACAGCTTCTTGGCTTCTGCAGAGAGGGCTGCGCTTTATGTCAACATTACATTATCCTCGTCTTGGTGCAGCGGGTAGACCGAGAATCTGCAACAATGGCGAAAGCTTAGCTGGCTTAAGATGAGTCCGGGCATCTTTTCTCTGAGGACAAAGGAGGGATTTATATTCCAGCAATGTTCCCTGTTTATTTAAGGAGCTTTTCATGGTCTGAAATAAGGTAAACGAGAGCCTGTCACCTTTCTGAATGCACTCTGATTGCATATTGTGTGTTTAACAGTCTGCGGGTGTTAAACAGGAAGGTTTACAAAAACACGCCAACAGAAACAGACACTTTCTCTACACCTTTAACACAAATGTGAGTATTCAAACAGAGATGCCTCGGGTGGTGTATGTCTGTGTCTGTGTGTGTGTACACAAATAGCTTCCCAGCGACACACCCCGACTGACACGACTGCTCCGCCTGTGTTTAGTCCGTTTAGCCACTCTGAGCTTCTCACTGTCCTATTAGGTCACGCTGGCCTACATATTAAAATCTTATTCAGGTCAAATCTGAAGCTGAGTGCAGCTCGCACGCAGGAGCATCCCATTATTTCATGATAATGTCTTTTACTGACGATTCTCAAGGTCACCTTGATTAAACACTTGATAGCTTCAAATTTAAATCCAAACATATTTGAGCTCTGATTCTTTGAAATCGGAGCTTGAAATGTGGTAAACATATGTTTGACTTCCAGACGATTAAGCCCACAGACTGACAGTTTCCTCTCGTCGCACCCCGATGTTCACATTTCCAGGCTGAAGTGAAATTTGTCCATGAACTCGAGCACCTGCTGTGGACTCGAAAGTCCTTCTAGAAGCAAGTCTAGCAACTCAGCAGCCATTCTGGATCAAATCCAGGGAGTTACTCATTCCTCTGTATGAAAACATGTGAATGAGCGCCCGCTTGCTAACTTGATCTACAGGTAACTCACTTCCTCCTGATGACAGCCTCCTACACAAATACCTGCCCAGGACAAAAGATTCACTCATTCATCTTTCGCTCAACCAGCCACACCTGCATCTACCTGCAGCTCTTCCATGTGCTTTGCTCACCGGTCTGAAGGCGCTCGTAGGAGCGTTTCACTCTTTAGTCTGAACTGGTTTCACATGTTTATGTCAGACACAAAAGCACTCCACATCACTCTCCTCACATCCTGTAGAGCAGGGATGTCACATTATAGTGTTTCTGTTAGTTTTTAACAGATTAAAGATACACATCGCCTTCCTGTATTCCCCTGATGGAGGTGCAGACACCACGTTGGCTCCTGAAGCAAAACCCTTCATTTCTCATCCCAGTTCAATTATCGGTTTCCAAAGAAGGAAACATTGAGATCTGATAATGGTGTGCAACAGCATTATCAGATAATAATGCTGCCCAGGGTATGAAGATATAAATCCTTGTTCTTGCTCGATGAACTTGGGCTCATGGATTATGCAATATTTAGATCATCTTTACAGAAGATTTCATGGCAGTTTCTTAATCTTAATTTTGTCAAAGTCTATATGGTTTGTTTATTTTTAGGTTGGTGCTAAATCATTTATCTGATAGGCTTTATTGTGAAGTACTACAAAATAAAAGTCATATTTGTACCGAATTTGACTTGCAAAAATAAAAGCCTCACTTTTTTTAGTGAAACAGCTCCTGCAGCCCTGCAGAGTAAAAGGAGCTGCAGAAATATTCACACTGTATGTACTTTAATGTGTGAATTTCAT